>NC_086333.1:70893532-71193925 GCF_032445375.1 Bacillus rossius redtenbacheri | reverse complement strand
CGTTTCTGCATAAATGTCATTGTATGATACTTTTTCCTTTGTCATGCTGCATTTCTCTAACGTGGAGAAAGATGTGTGGCTCACTAAGAGACAGAACTTGTTGTTCAATGTTTTAAAACAATGTTTTGACTGAAGTCCAGGTACAGCATGTGCATTGTTCCATCGGTCCATTAGCATCCCTTTGAATTTGTGAATTTCTTCCATGTTTACAAAAATGCATTTTATTCCTGAAATGATTTCCGAAGCACAATCGAAAAACTCTTTTGCATTAATAAACCATCCTACGGCGGGACTCCACCTCATTCCACACTTTATATTTGACAATTCCTCCTACACCATCCACTGCCCCTTTGCCATGAGAAGTGGCAAAAAAATGCCATCCCCCAATGAGCCCAAAATCATCTAAGAAGAAACATAAATTAATTAAATAAATTGTATCTTTTTTCTCTTTCAACTCCTTCCTGTGCTTCCTCTGGCGTTCCGAGTCCTTCAAACGTTTTAATTTCAATTGTCTTCTGTTATTAGGCCTACACAAGATATCCATATTTTTCTTTCGTCTTGTCTTATCTCGCTCTTGTTCTTTACTTAGGTGCTCCTTCCATTTATCTGGATTAGCTTTCAATCTCTCTCTCCACTTACGTACATGTTCTTTGCTGTCCTGTACCTTCAGCTGTAAAAAGTAATAATAAATATACATGCAAACTTAAAATTCACAGCTACTATACATGGCTAATAAAACAAAACTAATTTTTACCTGTAGTCCTGACACATTCTAAAATGATTTACTCTTAAAAGCATGCTTTAATACCTTAAATGAAAATAAAATTTTATATTTGTGTTACGGGTGTGACACTTTTTATTATTAATCTTTACTTAGTTAATCAAAATATAGCCAGTTAAGGGATGGTCACATTAAACATTGTCATATATAACCTTTCATTCACATAATGAAAACATGTTCAGTTCTTTATTTAACCAAGCATGTCAACTTTCATCAATTTTTTGTTACGGGTGTGACAGATATGTATACAGTTACTAAATACCAAATTCATGACAGATTAACTTACCTACAGAATGGATATGTTATTGTTTCTTTACTGCAAGGTTAGCACTGTAAACACTACCTAGTGAATGTTACAAACAACCTTTTTGGAGGGAAGATTTAAGCATGCCAACTTAACATATCTCTACAAAAATTTTCTCTCTGTGTGCATGGTTTCCTTTAACGTTTTAATATAATAACCTAAAAACAAACAATTGTTACTTCTGTACCGAAAATGTTAAATACAATACTTAAGTATCCTAAACAAACCACAAAAAGTGCTATACAATAATTTTTAATTTTTTGAAGATTTGTCCACCTTCGCATGGAATGGCCCTATACACTAAATTAACACACAATATTTAAAAGTCCAAACATTGCATTTTTCCCAAATAACCTTATTATTCTATTTGCAATGCAAACTGTTGTTTTTATTTGAGTAAAACTAAAAAAACATGGCTAAATTGCACTTTAAGATATTAACATGTAAAATCCTCTGCAGGCTGGGCCTCCACGCAGGTAAAGCCCCTTAAAGCCATCTTGTTGCTCTCCTGTTGAAAAGGTGTAAGTGGTTGTTTGGGGGCGTGGGGCCGGGCCAAGGAATGAGCGCGGCTGTGCCCGTGACTGTTGCAGTGTGCCGGGAGTGGCTGGTGAAGGAAGATGGCGCCCTGGCGACCCGCCTGCAGACGGAAGAATGTGAGCTACGTCCCTCACCCATGTCGCAGACTCTTTAGTTGGTTATTTATGTTCAGTTAGTGCGACTTTCGTTTCGTAAGCACGTACTTGCCAACTTGCATGATTTTCCCGTAAAATATACGGAAAATTGTGTTGTACAATTGTATGGCCATGCCTGCTATTTTACTGGTTTTTTTCCGACATTTTTACATTATAAAAATCAATTTGGAAGAGTTTGGTATCGTATAAGTGATGTGATATAGGGTAAAAAAAATAATCATGTGTCATCTTTTTCTCCATTGGCTGCTGCAAGCCAATCATGGCGTAGGTTCATTGTTTTTTTTTAATCTTTTGGGCTCTGTACTTGTCTGAAGTCATTGAGTAAATTAGTGTGCAAAATGGTAGTAATGTTAGGATTAAAATTTTTAAGTTATATAATTTTTTAATTTAGTTTTATTAAAAACTGAATGTTTAGTGCTGCATGAATAAATTATTTAGAGATACGGTGCTGTGATTACATTTGTGACATCAGTACGAATATATTAATGTTTACTATATTAGCGGGAAAACCAAGCGGTATTGTCAGGCATTCAGAGCCACGTATGGGCAAGAGTTTCCGTTTATTATAAAGGTAAAAGGTATGCTTTCCGTGCGTTTTGTCGTGATATAAATATTGCATACTGGAAAAGAAAGACATTAAAAATCGTAGCAAACCCTGAAAAAACAACAGTAATGCGAAAAGTGACAAAAAAAAAAAAAGAAAATTCAGAATTATTTGTGAAAAATGAAAATGCTTACTTCATTAGAAGTGAGTGTTTACACATTTTATTGTCAAACATAAGCTGCTAATAAAGCAACTGCAGCATCACTCAAGCATTGCCATTAAGAAAAAAATAGCTAGGACAAAAGTGTTGTAAATAAGTTTATTTAAGTACACACCTAGTTATGAACAGATGAATTTAGTGCAGCTGATGATGTGTGCAATATTGTGTAAAGTACTATTAGAAGAAGTGTGTGGACTATGAAATATAGAAACCAGATTTTTTAGATCATTTAATAGCTTTTTTTCCCCATGAAAATATTTTGACTTTGGTAGATAGTATGAAATGTACAATAATCAGTAATTTGTCTGGTTTAATCTAGAGTAACCAAATTGCCGTGTTTTATTTATGCTTAAATTATCTAATTAAATTTTTCTACTGGATTGGGGATTTTGAAAGTTGGCAAGTTTATATGCAGATAGTAGCATTAAAATGCTAAGTGAACTAAATATAAATACATTGTTGATTTCTTGTTACTTTAATTTTAACTAAAGGTTTCAACTAGTTAATAATTACCTGAAGCTTTTAAATTGTATTCATTTAAATTCTCAAAGAAATCATTATACTAAAATCAGTCATGGATCAAATTTTTACCAATATTAGTAGAGTAAATGCAAGAAATAAATTCTTAAAGAAAATCCATCTGTTTTCTAAACTTTTTTAAAACATTTTGATGAGTATTATTAATGGGGAAATCTATTTGAGATTGAAACCTAGATTTTATTCCTTTAATTTAAATTTCCTGCAAAATAGTTTCCTGTGGTTACATTTTTTCCGATCCATTAAAAAAATTTTTATGAGTGTTCTTACAATAATTATTGTGATTTAATGTAATATATTGGACACACATCATTGCTGGTTTACACTGTTTGTTATAAAAACAGAATGAACAACGATGATGAATACATGAACACACAGAGAACTAGCCAATATCAGCTTATGTCAAGTATAACATGTTTAGCTATTTGAGGGGCATTGGATTAGGCTGAATAAAGATTGGGGCAGAAACAAACATTTAAAAAATAATTAATTTGGAGACATAACATTGTTATTAATTTTTCCCGTCCTTTTAAAATTTGATCCATTTGAAGTTCTTTGTTTAAAACAGAGGCATTTGTGATGGAATAGTCTTTGAAATGGAAAAACAACCACATCTACCATTTCTTGCCTTTCCTGTTTGTGGCATAGTCTGCCCTTAGTCTGTCAAAAGTGTCTTATGAAATTCATATTTCCATTGGGTCTTTCAGCACGAGTGGGCCATTGATTGTCATAATTGTCCCATCCTTTCTCTTGCGATTTACAGATGAAACTTCAGTTGTATCATGTCAAGTGGTAATCATATTTACTGCTCTATTATCTTTTCCATCTATACACAGTCCCAATCATCACTCGCCCTGAAATCAAATTCTCCTCCTCGTTGATTCTTGACTTTGAAACCTTTACAAACAATTACGAACAACAACAAAAAAACAGATGAACCCAGTGATGAAACAAAACCTACTATCTGGACAATACTATGACATCAGTAAGAATGAACACGGTAGGTTTTCTGTGACAAAACAAACTATATGTTTTGGGAAGTGTGAGCTGCTCCCCTCATTGGGCACAGACTATATATGACAACCAGTGAAACCAGCAGTTTTGTATGTCCAAGATGTGTCAAATCGGGCTTCCCCTCATTGCAGGTATCATAAGAAGGTACTATTGAGGGGGGAGTTGCCCAGGGTGTGTGCTGCTGCTTGTTTCTGGTGTTAAATGGGGTTTTTTCTGCGTTGTGAGAAACTCCCTGTCAGTCCAGGGGGCACGTGGCAGTTATTTGTTGAACGAGCGTTGCTGTTTGCAGTCCAGCAGCACTACACGGGCAACAAGTCGCGCAACGCGCAGGTGCGAGAGGACTTCCCCCGGGCGCGCGATGAGCAGCGACGCGAGGAGGAGACTGCGGCCGCCGTGCGCAACATGTACCGCCAGATAGTGTTGCAGCAGTGAGTCTTGGCACATCAGCCCATCTCGAGACCCCGAGAAATTATTAGTTTTGTTATTGTTGGATGCAAGATTTTGTGGTTTTATTTTCAGGCCAGTTTCATTTTTTAAAACTGGAGATTTCTGTTTTATTGTTTTTATTTATTTTTATTAAATCTGTTTATTTAAAAAAAAAGATAATATATCTGGACAAATATATGATGATTAAATGTTCCATGATACTAAATTTTTTCCAAAAGAGTTTCATTTTGACTGATGCACTATGCACTTTTACATTATTATAATAATGTGTAATTAATAAGCATGTCTAACTATTCGGAACAAGTAAAATAAATCTGTCAAGTAATTCTGTGTTTGAAAAATGTACTGACAATGTAAAAAAGAGTAACTAATAACAATTGCTATATTTAAACAAAAAGTAAACTTTACCCCATCAATTTTACTTAAATTTATTATGGTTTAACTTCATGCCAAATAAGTTACTTTCATCGACTTAAATATTTAAAATGCTGATTAGTTCCATGATTTTAAATGCATTTCAGTGTTTTGTGGTGTATTTACTTGAATTTCTCAGTTACATGGTGTATTTACATGCATTTCGGAGTTAGGTCTGTTTTATCGCAGTTCATCGTGTATTCTTGTTCCTATTTATTGTTATTTGGCAGCTTTTAACAAATAGAGCTTGTAACAAGTGAGCTGTGGGAATGAATGAATGAACGAACGGCCTTGAGACATGGCAGGTGAGGGGGTGGACTGTAGAGGTGTAAAAGTAACGAAAAAAAGCGTACCCGTCGGTATTCGTTACTATAACAATTAGTACTCGTTACTATTGTATCGTTACGTTACTCATTACTTCTGATACCGCATAACATGCTATGTTATGTTGCAGCAACGAATCGAGTCGTATTGCGTACGCGTACAGCATGACGTCGCGTAAATAATAATAAATAGAATATAGTATACAATTAACAATATTTAATAATTAACAGTTTTTGTTAACCAAGAAACAATTAAATCTCTATTGGAGCGGTTTTATTATATTATCTCATTTAAGATAAGAACAAAAAAACCGTGAAAATACACGATAATAAAAAACAAAAACATACATATTTCTAATTTGTAAAAAAAAACTTTGGACGACGAATTTCCAAATTATACTTTACTTGATAAACAATCATCGTCCTTTGTAACGTAAATTCATCGAGTAAGTGCACGCATGCGTGAAACATACGAACGATGCGAGTAACGAGATGCAGCCGTGTGTTAACGTTTCGTTACTCGGTACTAGATGTCGCACCCGTTGCTCGGTACCGAATGCATGCGGTTCGCCACAGCTCTAGTGGACCGCTCACGTGCCCGCAGGGAGGAGGTGGACGCCACGGTGGCTCGCCAGCTGGCCGAGCGGCTCGAGCGGGAGGAGAGCGAGCGTCGCCGCGCACTCGAGGAAGAGGACAAGCTCATGGCCAGGCGCATGCAGGTGGATCCCCCTTACCTCTGCCCTAGCCTAGCGGCCTGCCGTTATCTAACAGCTTCTCCTGAGCCTGAAACATGTCAATCTCAAAGATGGTTTTAACATGCTGTAGAATCTTTAACATATTTTAAGGAACCTTGTTTGGCCTGGGTGGGGGTTGGGGTAGGAACTGAGAAAAAAAGAAATGATATAAAAATAAATTGCATTCTTTGATGGACACAATTAGCAAATACACACCACGCTAAATAAAATGTCAGAAATTTGTATCTTTTTATATATTAACTAGAACTTACCTCACATGGTGCAAACAATAAATTCATCCAGTCTTGCAGTAATTCAGTTTTTTAAATTGAACGTGAAAATTTTACATTTGGAATAATTTTTTACCTTTAGAAACAGTTAAGAATAAAAAGTTTACTATGCAATTTTTGGAAATTCAGTTCTATCAACGGTCTTCCTGAAATATTTTTGATGTGATTTCGCTAGTGAAAACTATTTCCAGGGTGTCTACTGACCCTGGGAAACCTGGTTAACCTGGAAAAATCAGGGAATATTGTAATCAGGGAAAAATCAGGGAATTTTGTTAAAAATCAGGGAATTTTTGTTTGGTAGGTTGTAGTTGTCAATACGTTTTTTGTTTATTGATCTGCTTGCATTGACGTAGCATCAAGTGTATCGCGTCCCATTATTTTATTTTTGGATGGAAAATAACGAACAGTTCCCACGTCCATTTTCTTTTATTTACCATAGAATTCAGAAGTGGCGTTAAATCACGTGATACAAACTGGTTCAAGCTGGTCTGTTATCCTGCTGACGTGACGTGCTGCATGTGCTTCCCACGTTCGGATTATACCGACAGGTGCATTTAATTTTAAGTATCTATGGATGCCCTCAACGTAAACTGGGCATTTTTGTTAGCTTTGAAAATACATATCACAGACACTTTTGGTGAAGATTCAACATCGTTGCTAGAAATTGGTAGCTGTGGACTTCTACGGTCCATGGTGCTTTCAAAACTGGAATTTCTGCTATACAATTGGATGTTGTTAGTTTTTTCAGGCACAGTTACTATTTGTTTATGCATGTACCTGCAAGGAGGGCAGATTACATTAGAATAACTGGATCAGAGCTTTTTTCCAAGAAATGTTGTGCAATCAGATGGAATACTGCAGTTGCTGAGCGTGCCATGAAAACTTTACCCCACCTAAAGAAATTTGTTAGTGAAGTTTCTATTTCATCTGTGTCTTTCAGTGTAGTGGAAAGTGCTCTTGAAGATAATCTTCTAGAAGTAAAGTTGACATTCTTCTACTCTGGCATCAGAGCTGGAATTGTTTCTCACAATGTTCCAAAGTGAAGCACCCATGGCACCTTTTCTCTATGATTCACTGGTAGACATTTTATTAACTTTGGCAGGAAAGTTTTTGAAACCAGAGGTACTGAAGAGCTTTAGGGAGAAACGCAATGTATCTCAATTGGATGTAGATAACCAGGAAAATCTATTGACTGCTAACAATATCAAGTTGGATTATGCAGTATGCCATGCCATCAAGAAAGAGAAAGTACCATTAAAGTCTGTCCTGTTACTGAAAAATGATGTTAGGACTTGTCTAAAGGTTATGGTAAAAAAACTCAAGACAAAAGTCCCCTGAAGTACAAACTTACCAAGGGAATTTCCTGCTTATGTCCGTCTGTGGCTTTAAATTCGGGTGTGAGGAAACAGCGTGTGAATTACAGTTTAGAATGTTGTCTTCAAAACAAGTGGCTATAAGGACAAGAAGCTGATAACATTGAGTGATAATATCAGTTGGTATGTTCCTCGCAAGATTCTGAAGCACTGTTCTCGTCTTTTTCTCGAGAAGACTGGTGCTTTGATCAATTGTGGATGCTCATCCTTAAGGCCCATACAGTAGCTGCCAAAACAGGCCTTCTAAAGTTTTTGAGTATGATGTTGGTACTTTCCAATGGAAATGCATCATTGGAAAGAGGATTTTCAGTGAATTCTAATCTGCTGACTGAAAACTTGCAGGAAGAAATACTGAACGCAATAAGACAGATGTACGACTTTGTTCAACGTTCTGGAGGTGTAGAGCATGTTGATATCACCATGTCCATGTTACAGTATGTAATAAATGCTAGTTGTAGGCGTAAGGAAGCCCTGCAAACAAAACAAAAATGAAAAGAAGCTACAGACAAGAAGAAGGCAGAAAAAGAAGAGTTGAAGAGGAGATCAAGGCATTGCAGTTGAAGAAGGCTCGAGTGTTGGATTTGGCTTGTTCTGAAGCAAGTGCAATAGACGCAAAAGTTGAGTCACTGCGAAATTGATGGGAGCTTCCTTTTACTTATGTTTTCGCAAAAGTAAGTGTGTGAAATATTTGTAGCAGCATGTTTTATTTGCCATCAATTGAGTCACTTTGGCCACGTCTGGAAGAAGGTATTTTTTTTTTTAATAATTTAAGTGAGTTGAAATATTTTGAAACCCGTCAATGTACTGTTATGCAGTTTTTTCAGTTTTGTGGAATGTCGTAATTGTGTTACAGAAAACCTGGAAAAATTCAGTTTTAGACCTGGAAAACCTGGAAAAATCAGGGAATTTCATTTACTAGATCTGGTAGACACCCTGTATTTCCAAACTCCATCCTGTTGAGAACACTGAACTTTTAAAGGGTTAGGAAGCCCTTAAAGATGTGCAAAAGATGATTTGTAAGACAGAAAAGCACATAGACATGTTGAAAGTGCAGAATTCTCTGTGAATAAATTACAATCAGTTTGCACTAGCAGTCTTGGAGTACTGATTGTAAACCTACGAACAATGTTGACAGTGAACCGTTACTTAGCCACTACAATTTAGTCTTCACAGACTGAAGGCAGAACCTGAAAGAAAGCAACTTTTAAGTGTTCACTGTGCTGTATTTAGACAGCTGAATCAAGGCATTGGGTTAGAACATAAACTAGTGTTTATTTGGTTGGTTTCATTGTGTGTAGATAGTTGATAGTGATAGTAGCAATGCAGTCTGTGAACATTTTCTCTGCAGCCTCCTGTGGAACTGGTTCTGACAGACAGCGATTCAGACGAGGTAACCTGTGCATGAGTGTCGAGACGTTCATAACTGGCTCGTGCAGTGCTGTTTTGTATGGCTGTTGCTTACCCTGTCGTCCTGTCCTCGAAATACAAGTGCAAGTGGTGGTCACAGCATGGGCATTGAAATAACGCAACGTTTGTGTTCAGTTATGTTTGCATTTGCAGCCGTACTGGCAACAGCATCTGGATGACTTCTATTATATATAGATTTTGTATGCTTTAAATGTGTGTTTGTTAACAGCTGTTGGCCATTTATGGGCATAAGTTGTTGATTTGTATGGGTATAAACAGGATGTCCACAATTTGGAAGGTAAATGGATATCAGGGAAAATTCAGGAAATTTGGAACTGTTCAGGTAGTCAGGTATTTTACTTGAAATTATGAAAAAGTTATGAAAGCTTTTTTTAGGTGGTAGTTTAGTGCATAGTCATGCAAACAATAAACAGCTGTATGCGAGGTTGTTTCATTTGTGGTTTTTTGTTACACTTATATGGGCCAGCTGTTAGGTTGTTGGAAACTGGATTTACATAATTTCTTTTAGAATATTGAAAAAAAAAAAAGTTCTTTTTTTTTTTTTTTTGCAGATTTATGTGGACATCCTGATAGTTTGCTAAACTCTCTACATCTTGAAATCACTGGTGTAATCATAGCAAAGAGAACGCATTCTTTTCTTTCTTTTTCATTCCTTAAGCATTTGAATTTAAGTAGTGTACTGGGCTGTTCTATCACATGTTGTAATTACATTGTCAACTTTGCTAAACCTTTTAGATTCTTGAAGTCATTATACCTCAGTTTTTTGGTTATATTATTTTCACTCGTTTAATTCCTTATCTTAGATCTAGCTAATTGTAAAATATTAAGCCAATTGTGCATAGGGTAAACAGGAACGTGTTTTTGCATGATTCAGTTGTGCTATGCATGGAATCCACCTCCATGTGTGTATGACCCATTGACATGAACTTGTGTTGTATTGTTTCGAGTTGGAATGTCTGAAATACAAAAAGGACACAATTCAGCAATATCTGGTCCAGTTCTGTTCATAGCAGATATCTCTGAAAACTGTGAGATTTATTCAATTGTGATTGGTAAAGTTTCAAACCATTGTAGCACTGCTGTTACTATCTTACAACTGCCTCTCAGACCTTTCATTTTGATCCATGCAAAGCAATATACTTTATTGAGTGGGGGGAGCGTCAACTTAGGTTGAAAGATGATAATTATTGGCTAAAGTATATTTTTGGTATGTCTGAACAGGGTGCCTGGAGAACTCTTCCAATCAAAGGATGCACTCATAAATTTAGGGTCCTTATTGCATCTCAATTTATCCTGGGCTTTGCTTGCCATTGCTTCTTCGCTGGCTTGGTGTTTTCTGTATCCTACTTCACTCCCACTTGCTTGATCATAATTTATAATTTGGACAAATGGCTTACTGGTCCTTTTTTGGCTTGAAAAAAGAAAGCTTGTATTCTGTGTAAAATACTTGCCAATACACATGTGCATTATTCTCTGCCAGGCATTCATTTTTAAAAAGATAATATATTTCGGTTAGAGATAATTTTCTGTAAAGATATTTTAATTTGCTTCTTTTTCGACAGAAATTACTTTCTTGCATGGGAAACTTTTAAATGTGGTCTTTAATTTTCCATGTAGCATCAGTTTGTATATTATTCAGTGATATTTTCCTTCCCTGCCTCTCGTCTTCTATGAAAAATATTGTCAGATTCTTTAAGTATGTACTTCATTATCTATTTGGCCATGACATTATTATGGTTTTGAGGGAAAATCTTTCGTACATTTTGTTTTTCACTTTATCTTTCTTAAAGAAATACATCTTCGATCTGACTCTTCCATTTCCTCTTTTTGTTTGTGTACGTTTTCTTTCAACAGATTGACAGTTGACAAGACTAAGTAGCATATCTTCTTGTCGTGCATATAATAATTGGTGGTATGTACAGCATGCATTTACTATGAATTCCTGATCAGATGCAGTTTCGGTAACTGAACACACTCACTTTTAGATTTGTATGGCAGTTCAGAATTGCAAAGCTTTTTGTTTCTTTTAATTTTCCACTAACAAGGATGTGGTTTATTCAATAGGCGTTTCTTTGAAGAATTTTTGTCACAAACATTGTCACCATTGCTTTTACTTGGCACAGCTTCAGAAAGAACGTTTGTACATGCATAATGAACATCATCTTTGCTATTTGTTTCACTAGCTTTTAGCTTTTAATTCACAATTTAGCAATACATCATTATTTCGCAAGTTAAGCTGTAAATCTGGTTTATTATCACTGTCATCAAATTCGATTGATTCTGTGACATCCATGGCCTCTGCCTTACAAACTGGTAATTGTTTTCTTCTGTCTGGTGGCACGAGCTGTCGGCTGTCAGGGTTGTAACCGCCACAGGCTGTTGTGCAGGAGCGCGAGAGGCAGCAGCTGCAGAGGAAGTCTGCGGCCCTGCCCGACGTGGCCCAGATCCACTATGACCGCGACATGAACAGCGTGGGTCTCCCCTCCCCCCCGGAGCTGTCCCTCGCCGAGCAGTTCAGGTGAGCGGCCGTGGGAGGACAGACTAGACCTTCATTCCCGTCAGCCGTTTGCTAACTCGCTCACTTCAGTTCATAGTCACATCGGGGTCCCCGCAGCCAGGGGTAATCTGGAAAACTGGGGGGAAAAAAACTCAGGGAATTGAAAAAGTGTCTCCAAAACTGGAAAACACAGGGAAATTAACAAAATGTTGAATACCAAAGTAGATTAGAAATTATTTTTAGTATTACGTAGTATGTTTCTTTAGTGTCTTGAAACTTGTCTGTTCTTTAGTCAAAAATTTTTATTTCAACATAAAAACAGCAATTAGTGAATCAACTGTGTGTTTATACAGTGATTTGAAGCAGTATCAAATGTCAGTATTCAATCATATGGTAACAATAAATTTTTTAACAATAATTGTATTGTTTTGAAGTTTGAGCGCGCGCGCGCGCGCGCACACACACACACACACACACACAGAGAGAGAGAGAGAGGGAGGGAGCGTTCAAGTATTACGTAATGCAATTTTTTGATATTTTTGACCCCCCTCCCCCCATGTAACGCACCGTAACGTTTTTCTGTACCCCCCTCCCCCCTAGTAAAACGTTACGTAACCCCAAGTGACCATTTTTACCTAAAAGTCACAATTATGTGGCGTAACGTACCGGAATAAGTCACTAAAATACCTTTGTTATTGTTTTAATCACGTTAATGTTATTTATTAACATTTGAAATGTTTTGTGTTTAAAAGCAAGAGCTTTCTAATGTTTTTTTTGTCCTAATAAATTTTTACTACTCAATCATACATTTAGCAATAATACATTTAATTACGTCGTTTTCCTGACTTGGCTCTGTTCTTACACACTTTTTGCTTTATCCGCCTTTGTTCTTCTCATGCATTCTCCTATTTTAGCGTTTTACTAATCTTGCCCTGTGTGTGTGTGTGTGTGTGTCTATATATATACAGTAGAGCTTCATTATAAAGAACATGAAGGGACCAAAATTATGGCAGTTTGTTATAATGAAGTTCTTTATACCGAAATCACAATGATTGCCTGATTTGGGTTTTTTAACATAACTCGATCTTGTTAAATTAACAAAGTAGAAAATCTAATACCAATATGAGTGGTACAAGCATCAATTACTTTAACAGCTATACTTTGGGATCAAGATACATACTACATACATACATACTAGTATGTATATGTACTATACAGAAATACGTAAGTTGTTTGCCAAAACAGTAAGCCTACCTTTGGAATCAAGACAAGCTGTTTGCAAAAATGCTGCAATAAATCAAAAATATAAAATTTAAAAGTTAGGAAAAATTTTTTACATTTTTAAATTATTGAGAAAAAATCCTGTATACGTGACTGTTTTTTAATGTTGTTAAGTTCATTGGCCACATCTGTTTCAATGTTTCTTAAGACGGGCAGGTGATGTACAAGCTTTTCAGTTGTCATAAAGAGTCTTTCCAACACATTTAGTGCATTACAGACTTCTTCTCGCCGAGGACGTTTAACTTCGGTTTCACTGTCACAGTCATCAGCATCTTCATTTGGTGGGCAGCTCTCCTCTTCCGGTTGGCCAACCTCGTCTTCCGGTTGGCCAACCTCCTCTGACACTGCAGGGCAAGTGGCTATGTGATTATCTATGCCAACAAAATCACCGAAAGAAGACTGAAAACATCAAACCTTTTCTGAACTTCAGCCCAACGAGGTTCATCACAGTCATCTGATTCTTCATCGTGAGGATGTTCAGTCTTGATAGGAAATCCTGCCTTCCTATAACAATTCGCAATTGTGGAAGGCTTGACTCTATCCCAGGCCAAACACAGCCTGTGCATGGCCTGAAGAATGTTCCACTTCAATTCGCTGGAGTCTTTCCCACTCTCCACCTTCCATAGAAGGTATTGCACAAGTTGCTTCTTGTAGTCCCTTTTAACTTGTGCAATAATCCCTTGATCTAGGGGCTGCAAAGCACTGGTACAGTTGGGTGGGAAAAAGAGCACTTTAACATATCTAAGTGAAAGGTTAACGTTGTGGGCAGGACAGTGGTCAATAAACAACAGAACTTTTCTGTTCTGTACCCCCATCTTGGCATCAAAACTTTGTATCCATTCTTGAAAAAGGGATGCTGTCATCCATGAATTTTTGTTGTTTTTATACTTGCAAGGAAGATGTTTAATGTTTTTGAAGCATCTAGGTTTTCCATATTTACCAATAATAAGTGGTGTCAGCTTTTCGGAACCATTACTGTTAACACACAGCAGCACAGTAAAGCGTTCCTTGCTCTTTTTGCCTCCGTGGCATGTTTCTCCTTTCACCTCCAGTGTTCTGTCAGGAAGCAGATTGTAAAAAATGCCTGCTTCGTCGGCATTGAAAATGTCTTTTTCATCATATCCTGGTAACAGCAATTCAAGTTCTTCCTTCCACTTGTCTTGAACTTCAACATTTACTGCTGCAGCTTCTCCACACACTTTAAGCGTACTTAAATTCCAACGTGCCTTGAATCGGTGAAGCCAGCCACCAGAAGCTTTAAAGTCGGTAATTTGTAATTTTAAGGCCTCTTCCTGTGCCTTTTGTTGGAGAATGTCCCCACCAATGGGAATGTTTGATGCCCGTGAATGCATCAACCAGTCGAACAATGTCTTTTCAAGAGCATCGTAGCGGGCGGTACGCAAACGTTTTCGATCTTGTGACATTAGATGTTTATTGTCTTCCAAACTGGATCGCTGGGTGAGAATTGTCGATAATGTTGATTTTGAGATACCGAACTTTTTAGCCACATCAGTCTTTTTATTTCCATCATCTACTGCTTTTAACATTTCAAGTTTCATTTTCACATCAATCGCCTTTCGTTTCCTAGAAGTCATGTTCAGTAGTAGGTACTGTTTTTTAAACTATAAAAACAAATGGACCCGACACATGTAACAATAAGTTATACTCGTAGTATAGCCACGTTTCTCAAACAATAAACAAGGAAACGACCAGAGATGTGTGTGTGGCAATAGCAAAACCCCTTATTTGCACTTTTCATGGAGACAAAGTAAAGAAGTGTAAAAAGCGGGAAAGTGTAAATAAAGGGAAAAGTAAGAAATACGTTAAATTTAATTAAAATACAGTCGCATCCTGCAGCGTTCGTAATAAATACGGGCTACATTACACATACGCATTGCACCACAGTAAAAAAGTTTAAAAAAAAAGGGCCGCAAATTGTAAATTTACCGTCGATAGCGCGCCGTGCGCGGAGAAAGGTCATTGTACTCAATCAGCTGTTGTTACGGCGCGGCGTAGCCGCCTGCTGGCTCTCTTTGTTCTCTGAGCTGCGCATGCGCAGTATAACTCACTCAACGCTCCGCCCAGACTCGTGACGTTCCATCAGCAGCCAACCAATAGATGCGAGCTTAGCGGAAAAAAATATAAGCTCCACCTCCCGTGTACCAGTTTTATCCAGTTCTAATACTAGTTTATTGGTATACGCACCAGTTTTCTCGCTGCCGTGACATGTTCAAGTTTACGTTCATCTTGATGTCTTGATATTAATAATTAATTTACGATCCCCAGAAATGAATGGTTAGTTTAAAAAAATATGCGTCAACTGTACAATATTTCCGAAATTTTAAAATACGTATAAAACAGTTACCAAAACTCCGCTCATTTTATCTTGTGAAGTTTGTCTCGTACCAGTATTTCGGCTAAGTTGTGACATAAATGTAGTATCACAACTTACAAGCAGCCTAGTAAAGTCATAATATTCCCGGTACGTTTATACATTCGTGAGTTTACATTTTTCCCTAGTACATTTTAGATTGTCTCCTGCTATAATTACTCGGACTTTTACACGCCTAGGCTTAAATTATTAAATGTTTAGAAATAAAAACAACTTTTCATGTTATAAAATATGTATATTTTGCGATTTAAAATGTTCATTGCCGACTATAAACGTTACGTTTTTCACAATGTTTTTAGGCCTACTATGGTTGTTACGTGACGTAAATAGCGGGATGGATTCGATTTTTGAGACGTAATTCGCGTGAAAGTATTGTATTGGACTAAACGGGACCTGAAGAATATAGTGTAAATAACGGGAAAACGTAAGTAAGGGTAACGTAAATAAGGGGTTTCGCGTACTTTATGATGTAGAACTTCGCATCGGTTAAACACGTCGTGCGAGCATAGAACAAAGAGTAATGTCTGCGAACACCACAATGCAGTGCTTAGTCGCTACACCAGTTTTGTGCATTAATTTCAAAACTAGTCCATTGCAGTCATCTATGGCGCTATCAAAATAAATAGGATGGCAGTTTGTGGGTGAATGGCGACGATTTTATCCGTTTGTCGTTTACCGTGCCGGGAAGAAAAGTGTTCGTTCAAACGAATATTTATAGAATATTTTAAAAATTTGAGCGAGAAAATTCGTACTAGTGAAATTTTTTTACGTTATGTTATATGGACGTCTGACGGGACCAAAGGCATAGTTCGTAGTAATGAATTGTTCGCTCTAATGAAGTTCGTTAAAACGGTGTTTTACTGTATATTACATACTGGCAGCATTTTTTGCATAGCATTTGATAGAAAGATTGAGAAGATTTGATGATCAATTTCACATTAAGTATGGTCAAATAGTGTTTTGATGCAAATTTTTATGTTTTTTTTTTTTAGAATTATAAATAAAACATGGCAAAATTCTTTTGCTAGAGTATAAGTATAGGATTATTAAGAACCTCGCACACGTTAAGTAAAAATAATTGAAAATTTTCTACTTAAATGTGGAAGTATCTGTTTTGTATTATATTTAATATTCTTATATAAGAATAGCCTTGTGATTTAAAATAATACTTGGGAGAATGTCTTGATATCGGTCTAGCGGGTATGTGGTATGGCGGCCGGTGTTGCCAGGGAAGTGTTGTGGCGTGCCGCAGGGTCTGTGCCCTGAGCGACGCGGCCGTGCAGACCAACAGCGGCTACGCCAGCCCCGACGCCTCCCCCCTCGGCGACCTCGAGGAGGAGCAGGCTCGGCTGCTGCAGGAGCAGCGAGATGCCGTGAGTGTCCCTCTCCCGCGCTCCCAGTTCGGTTCTGGTACTCTTTATAGTTTTAGAAATATTCCTCTGTGTTACTAACATAACATGCTTCTGAAGTGTAACAGAAATGTGTAATTATGACGAGAATTGGTATATTTCTCTCTTTTTTATTTTAATGTATTTTCCATCAAATTTCATTGTGCTGCTGAAGAGTGTGAAAAATATACCCTGTGTATCAAATAATCGTCACATGTTTCATGCCATAATCAAGTTTCAAAAGTAAATGTGCTACTTTTATGGGAGAAATTTTTTTTTTTTTTGTTGAAACTAAGATATTTTTTTATATATAACACTGGAACATGTTGCCTGAAAAGAATGTTTAATTAAAAAGCAAAGTATACAGTAAAACCATCTTAAGAAAATATTGGAAAAACTAAGCAAAATGTGCTCGTAAGTAGAAAACTTATTAATGGATAAATTATAAAAAATAAATTTTCATGTGTTAAATAGTTGCAAAGTTTGTAAAATTTTTAAATGTATACAGTAGAACCCCTGTCATACACTTTTCAACGGAGGGCACAAAAATGGTGTATGATGCGGGAAAGTGTATGAAAAGGGAATGGCAATAATAAAAAAAAATTTCAATTTAGCATACCAGCACAATGTCAGATTAAATTTAAATACATAATGTGTAAATAATTGCATTATATTAATGAATTCATCATTATATATACATATAATAAAACTACCATAAATGTAAAATACAGTCCGTAATCAAGTAAAGCAGTCCTTCTTGGAGGGGGGGAAAAGTCTCCAAGCCTAAATTAGAAATAAAAAAAATTAGGCTATTGTAAAAAGAAAATCAGAATTTTTTTTTGTTTGTTTCATTTTACAAACAACTTAATGCAACAGAACATTTTTCAATAAAATTTTAACTTGTGAAATGTAAAATACAAAACAATCCGATCGTAAGAAAACAATAACAAACGGGTATATTCAGTTCAAAGATTAATGAATGCACAAAATATGAGATATGTTCCTTGGTAAAGCGTGTGCACCATTTTCATAATCATTGCTAGTTTGCGCCACTAGTCTTGCTTGGTGCTGGCCATAGATGCTACTAGCGAAGTGCACAGTCTTCCTGATACTATCCATATCTATGGTGCGATAAAGTTATTTTCTTACGTTTGCAAAGGTAAACAATGAACGTTTTTCAAAATAAAAGCATTAAAACGTATTTTATCAGGAGGAATATAACAAATAAATTTGTGAATTTTAGGGCTTTTCCGCTTTGTAAAAACGTATGACACGGGAAATTAATGATTTTATAAGTGTATGTTCCGGGAAAGTAAACCATTGTAAATATAGTACTTTCGGCGGGACCAAAATTAATCGGCGTATGACACGGGAAAATGTATGAAACGGGAACGTATCATCGAGGTTCTACTGTAAATGTAGTGTGCAAATCAACTGGTCACTATGTTCAGAATGTATTAAGATAACCCCAAAATGTATTAAATGAGGAATGTTAACATTACTGGCATGGGAAAGGTCTTATCCATGTCGTCTTAAACAGGTTTTACTGTATAAAAGAACATCAAAAATATTAAATTAATCTAGAGTCGAGACTACACTTCATATTTTTTTTAGTCGTCTGGAGTCCTTAAAAATCGAGTGAAGCTCAGTAAAAACAAAATTTTTGTTGGTACATTTTGACACCCTAAAATAAAAGTGTGATGATTATGTGCTTAAACATAATACAGTAGAATCCCGCTGATGCGACCCCTCACGGTTTCCGGAAAAACGGACTTATAAACGGAATGGTCGCAATAGAGAATTCGGGCCAATTTTTACCCCCCCCCCCCCCCCCCCCCTAAAAAAAAAGAATATCCAAACACATAAAAACCTCGCTCCAAATGAATTCGCGTCACGCGAGTTTGGCGATGCTAGCCGGCTGTTGGTTTTTTTCATTCAAAACGCCAAGAAACTTGTGTGGATCAGGTATAAACCTTCGGCTATAAACGAAAGATATAAGACTAATGCTATCCTGAAATGCTGTGACATGTTTTTGGAGTAGATAATCACAGCGACAGACCGACAGGATGCGCTCCACCCTTGCCATCAGCGATGTTTATTTTGACAGCTCAAGCAATTATCTTTTCAACGTCCCTCCTCAGCGTAAAAGAAAAAAAAAGCAGCCGCTACCGCCAGCCTCGCTGCTCGCTGGAGGAGTTTCTTTACGCTCTCGCAGAAGCTACCGCAGCGGCTTTTCATGTGGGCAGGTAAGATAACATGACAGCTGAGACGGCTTTTCGTGCGATAGTGGAGGCGCCGAGCTCGGCTAGACACTGCCGCGTGGACAGTCTAGAGGGGTGGTATCTATTTTTAGCCGTCTTTTGTATGCCTGCCTGCTTAGGCCGGCCGCACACCGGATACGGCGCGGCACGGCACGGCGCGGCGAGACGTTTTGCCTTGCCGCGCCGCGCCCGATGGTTAAGAGCAGCACGCGGCGCGGCACGGCGTGGGAAAGCAATTTGAGCAGACGCTCAGTGGATTGAAGAATTCAGACAAGTGAACTTGTGTGTTTGATAGATTGATACATATTTCGTGAAATCAGTTTTCAGTCTGTGACACGTGAAAATGAACGCAGAAGAAGAAGAGGCGACTGTAATAGCGTTGTGGTACTTCCTAAAGTCAATAGGTGATTCCCCCAAGAGACAAATCTGGGTGCATCCTATCAATGAAAGACGTAACATAAAACTGTTTATTGCTGAGCTAAGAGCAGATCCGGAAAAGTTTTATAATTATTGTCGTATGAAACCGGCAACGTTTGATTTCATTCTTGGATTAATTTCTCCATCCATCCAAAAACAAAACACCAACTATAGGCTGAGCATAACTCCAGAAGAACGACTACTGATCACATTAAGGTAAGATTATTTTTATTAACTGCACATTATTCAATTTGTTAACTATAATTCGTTCATGTAGTATCCCCTAAAAAACAAATAATTACTTAAAATGTATAAAATAACCTGTGACAACCTCGGGTAGTAAAATGCCAGGTTTCAAACGTTACAAATGCTATTTTTATTGAGAAAACAATACAAAATATTTGTGGTCAATCATGGAAATTGATGATATTGTTCACCGTGAGTTGTACCATCATTATAGTTTACGCCATGCAACTGGTTAATCAGAGGAAAGAACTGATGGTTCAACGTTGAGCTTGAGGACGAAGCCACTGAAGCAGGGGACGGAGTGTAGCGACTCTGCTCACTATCTTGATCCTCCAACAGGCTATGCAATTTTGCCATGACCGATGATTTGAAGAGGCGTTGTCTTTTTGGAGAAAGCGTTTCGGCTTCGGACACTAAACTTTTAAAAAATGTTAACATTGCACTATCAGAATTTTCCTCTCCAGCTTTACGTTTTTCTGTGACAGTTTTTAGGTATTCCACCATTGGTGCAGCCACTATATCTGCTGTAGTTCTTCTTTGTTTTTTTGAGGGGTTAAAGTTGTTTTGCTTTTCAATAAGTGGTTGAGGATCGTCTTCAACCTCTCCCTGTTCTTGTGATTCGTTTAATATGTCTTGGGTCACATCGGTGTTATTTTGCAAAAAGTCATCTAAACTACCTGTCATTTTCCGCGTAGTACCAATCCAAGGTTGGAGGAAGCTCATAGCATCAAATAAGTGCCACTTTTTCTTTTGTTGCTTGGAACCACTGGGTGTCTTTTTCAACTCCTTTACGTATCTAACGTATGAGCCACGTAGATTGGTCCACTTTTTCTTGCATGTGTTACCTAAAAAGAAACCAGAAGTTACGAAAGAGCACTAAATAAAATAAAAGTGGTAAACTTATTTTCCATACTGAAACAAATCAATTCCACATCTTAACAATATTATTTGTAATATTTAATTGTGGGAAAAATTGTAAGCAACTCTATTATCTTGTCCTTTTTTACAGATTTCTTGCAACCGGTGATCGGTTCCAGTATATGCATTTCAACCATCGAGTTGGCGCTACTACTGCAGGAAAGATTGTAGCAGAAACATGTACTGCCATTTGGTCCGTAATGTCTCCAATGTTCCTAATGACTGATCCATCACCAGAGAAGTGGAAGGAAATATCAGTGAGGTTTGAAGAGCTATGGAATTTTCCAAATTGTTGCGGTGCTATTGATGGCAAGCACGTACGCATTGAAGCCCCATGGAATAGTGGCTCATTATTCTTTAATTACAAATCATACCACTCTATTATTCTACAAGCTATTGTTGACGCGGAAGGTAAATTTGTAGCAGTCGATGTTGGAGAAGCTGGAAAACACAGTGATGGAGGTGTATTTAATTCTTCAACATTTGGTCGTTTGTTTAACGATAAAAAACTGAACTTACCAAAGCCCAAAACTTTATTTAAGACAAAGACAACTGATTTTCCCTATGTCTTTGTTGCGGATGAAGCCTATGCCCTCAGCAGACACATGATGACCCCCTTCAACAAGAATTCTTTGACACGAGAACGAAGGATATACAACTATAGACAATCTAGAGCACGTAGAATTGTTGAATGTGCTTTCGGTATGATGGCGAAGAAATTTCGTGTTTTCGAATTGGCTATGTTAACTCATCCAGATAAGACAAAAATCATTGTGTTAGCGTGTTGCGTTCTCCACAATGTAATTAGATTAAAAGAGGGTACTATGAGTCAGGTGTATGACGAAATGATGAACATTGAAGTTGAGTGTGACAATAAACAAGAGACTTCGAGGGCAAGAGCAGCTAAAGCTGCTTACAACATCAGAGAGAACTTTAAAGAATACTTCAACACTGAAGGTTCAGTACCATGGCAAGACCAAATGGCTTTTGTATAAACAACATGATTTGTTATTGACTGTATTATGTATAGAAGATGTGTTAAATAAAGTATGACTATTTCTGAATGAATTAATGTTGCTGTTATTTTATTCTTAATGTCTTACAATATGCAGTAAGTTTCATCAATATCGGTCAATAAACATACTTAAATTTTGAATTTCGGTAGCCACAATCGATTTTCGGCCGTTATTTTGGATTTTGGCAGATTGAATTTTGAAATTTCAAAAGAAATTACATCATATTCGTTTTAGCGACCAAAAATACAGCGTGAAACATAGTTTCATCAAAATCGGTCAACAAACAACAAATATTGTTTTTTTTTGCCGCCATATTGGTTTTTTGAAAACTAGGGTCACTAAAAAAGATATTGTTTTGTGTCGTAAATAAGTGTTAGGGTTTACAAGTGTGAGCGCTCAGTTTGGTAAAATTTTGCCGCTTTATTTATTGAGGAACCTAAAACTCACAGTAGTATCAAAATTAACATGTAATCTTAAGGATGCAAGGGTATTTTCAGCCCCACATAACAGCCCGCACTATAAAAATGTTCAATTTTGTGATTTTTTTTTCCAGTCCAAATATAGAGGAGAACCCACATTTCAAATTTCAAGTTTCTACGATATCGGGAAGTGGGTTATTTTTAATTGTTTCAGTGATTTTAAGGTGATGTTTTCTTGTAGTGACGTCATAAAACTGGCCGCTATCTTAAAACGGACGAGAGAAAGTAAAAGTCTTATATCTACATCGATCCGCTTAGGTATAAGGAACATACATGCAACAAAATATAAAAATCGGTCAACGCGTTTAGCCGTTATCGTAGGACAAAGAGACAGACAGACAGACAGACAGACAGACAGAAGTTTCTTGTAGCCATTTTTGGCCTATGCAACAATAACAAGTGCTAATATTAGGCCTAGCTTAAAACTTACAGGGAAAATTTTTAGCTTATTTCGTTGTTGAACTATCTTATTATTAAAATACTCGCACAACAGATAGTACTAAAGACAGGCGTATAACAACATTTACCTGGTACACTCAGCTCTTTGCCAATGTCGTTCCAAATTTTTGAGATGACGTCCACATTATGGTGTTCCTTTAACGATGTATTGTAAATTGGTGGGTTGTTTTGTACATAAAACAACAACCTGTCAACATCAACACTAGTAACTGCATCAACATCATCCTCCTGGCTTGCCATTTTCGTTTGACAGACAAACAACTGCTACACGCCACTACCACTGCCTCTCAACTACGATTCTCGCGCATGCGCAGAACGCTTTGCATCAAGCCTCTTGCCCGAAAGACGAAACTTGACAAGGCAGTACAAGGCGCCTTGCGGCGCCGCCTCGCCGCGCCATGCCGTGCACGATGCAGTGTGCGGCACCTCCATTGATAGCAATACAAACCACATCGCATGCGGTGCCTTACGGCAAAACGCCGCGCCGTGCCGTGCCGCGCCGTATCCGGTGTGCGGCCGGCCTTACAGTACAGCTCCCGCCATGATAAACGTGAACACACAGCGCCCAACAAAGTGTAACAGACTTGTTTTTCAGCCGATTTTACTCAAATTTTCGACTTGCGCTGCTTAAATTTTTCACGGTTTCTCAAAAAACGGTCGTATAAACGGAATGGACGCATCAGAGGGGGTCGCATCGGCGGGATTCTACTGTAGTTGCACTGTAATTTTTTTATACGATTAGAAAAATGTTTGAGTTTTGTTAGTAATTTGTTAGAAGATTATAAATTATTATTGGATTTTTGAAAAATTAACAGGAGTTCCGTAACCCAAACAGTGGGCCCTGTTCTGTTTTTTGAACAATTTTTTGAAAACCTGATTGCAATTTAAAAACATTTTTATATCACTGTCTTGCCACATCTGTACTAATGTGTTTCATTGCTGTTTATCATGCTTTCACATAAATTAAATTTACTTGTTAGGGAACTTAAAAGTTATTATTAAATTTATTATATTTTTCCAATAAAAATATAATTTTGGTTTTAAAATTCAGAGCATTAAGTGACTGGACATTTTACTTTTCTCATGTATGTATGTATTTTTGACTAACGTACACAAAGTGTCAATGCAGCTGTCTCATCTACACAAGGAGTGGTCAGCTGATAGAAGCAGCAGTTTTGGCGGGTGTACACGGGCGGCGAGTGGCACTTTAGTTCACGTGACATTGCATATCCGTGACTAGAGTGACACTCGTCGACTGTGGCCCGAGAGTCCTCGCTTCGTGATCGCCGTATGTGCGACAGCGCTGCCAGGTTGTGGCAGTGTTTCTGCAGGCTGGGAAATGTAACATTTCTGAGACATACTTGGCTCTATGTTTGCATGTTGCTTGCTATTTTTTACACTGTGAGTGCTGGGTTTTAAGTAGAATTCCCTTGAAAAAAACTGGTATTTTGAGCATTTTCTATAATTTTTTAAAAAATAAATTTGACATTGATCTTTTATCTTAATTTTATTAAACGTTTTTAACTTGCTCCGTAAGATTACAGTATATTATATAATTATGAAATATATAATTTTTTCTTGATGGGTAAAGTGAAAAACATGGTGTGATACACAAAGCAAGTTTGCACACACTACACTACCAGGTTGTGTCCTTGCGAACTGCTTTTCCAGTTCTTTATTGACCTCTTTCCAAGCATACACTGCGTCTTTTTTTTTTTTTTTGTCTTTTTGGGATTTTCTTTAGAAAACGTTTTGCACTGAGTCTAGCCGAACTGGCTCCAGAACAACTACTCTCATCTAATGGTCCTATTAGCTACTGTGTCATATTTGTTTGATAGTTTGCCATCTTTATGGATAATAATTTATAAAAATAAAACAGAAATCTGCTGTTTTAAAACAAAATTGGCTGAAAAATAAAACCATATAATTTTGTCTTTGTAAAATCTCTTAGATTGTAATATGTGCTGGAAGGAAAGCTAATATTAAAACTGAGAGAAACAGCAGAAGAACTGTTGAAGCCAAGTTGTTAGGTATCTGTTTGCTCTGAGAGCGTGGCTGTAGCGGATAGCGGAGGGGCGAGTGGTTGACGCCCGGCGGGACCGTGTGGCTGCAGGAGCTGGCTCGCAGGCTCCAGGAGCAGGAGGGGGGAGTCCAGCGACTGTCCATGCTGGACCAGGACCGCCTCATGGCCATCGAGGCCCAGGACAAGGAGCTGGCCCGTCTGCTGCAGGAGAAGGTCTCCGCCCGTCTCTAGTTGCAGCTCAACCAAGCTTTCACTTCAGTTCAAATGGGAGACTGTCCACTTTAATCATTGTGTCTTCATTATCCCTGGATAAAGGTTTCAAGTTTCAAACACAAAAATCGGCAGATCTTGCAAATGATAGATTGTAAAATGTGAAGGTCTAAATGTCTGGAAATTGATTCACGAGTTCTTTGTAGACTTGCTGTAAACTGTCGTTATGTAACACGCCTGTGTCTGCAGGCTCGGGCAGGACTCGACTGTGCTTGTGGTAGCTTCCTGGGAGGGGGGTGAAGGTGTTCTGCTCTTGTAGACAGTTGAGGGGTGTGGGGATGCTGCTGGCGGTATGGTGCGAGGCGCTAGCGTGGGGTGTGTGCCGGCAGGAGCGGGCGAAGGCGCGGCGGGCCCGAGAGCGAGCCAGGCAGCGCGCCCTCTCCAAGCGACAGGGGCAGGGAGGGACCTCCGAGGACGAGGGCGCTGCCCTGACGTCGCCGGCCGGATCCCTCGCGGAGTGGGCAGAGCCGGTCCCCCTGCACTCCACCGCCGTGCGCCCCACGGAGCTGGACCTGTCGGGCCCTCGCAGGTCTCGCCACAGGTCCGGTGGCTCGCATTACTGTTCAGCCGTCGGAACATCTTTGCTTACCGTATTCACTCACGTAATGTCCGCACCCTTTATTTATATATCCTTAAAAGAAAAAAATTAAAAATTCGCATAATGTCCGCACCGGTCGTCTACGGCGGGCAACACAACTTTGGCCACCCCTAAAGGACGCAGTACGAATGGAAAGTTGACGGCTCTGTAAACAAAGCCGTGACCTTGAGCTGTCCTTTCTCTCCTGTCCTGAAAGGGTGGGGAAATTCGTTGAACTGAACAAAGCACGGTAACGGTAAACACAGCTGACCAACACGCACGCAAGTTCAAGGCATGAGTTTCGCGTCGAGTTTTGTAGTGTAGAGTACAGAATGGGTAAATATAAATCCTTCACTGCGCGGTTTAAATTAAGAATTGTTCGTTATGCTGAAGAGCATGGGAACAGGGCTGCTGAAAGGGAGTTTGAAGTGCAAAAAAAAAAGTGTTCGTCAGTGACGGAAAATAAAAGAACAGTTGCAGTCAACAAATGCAACACAGCGTGCTTTTCAAGGACCCAAGGCTGTGAAGTTCCCAGAACTTGAAGTTAAATTTTTAAACTATATACGTGAATTAAGAAGGCACACGTAACCACACTTACAGTAGAACCCTGTTATAACGAATCTGAAGGGAGTAGTTTATATGTTCACTATAGAGGGGAAACTTTATATCTGGGAAAACTTTCATATTGGCAATACATACTCAAAAGCAAAATCTTAATTACACATAGGCCTAAGCCAAGAAAAGAACGAATGAAAATACTCAAAGCAACAGTTTTATGAGCAAATGCAGATATTATTTTTAATGAACTACACTTTCTATTACCTAATGGTTCTTGGAAATCGGCGTATTATCCTTTTTTCGGACATTTAATTCTCTGTGACGTTATCGCAGCTTGAGAAAGAAGATTGTTCAGCTTGTTTAATATTGTACTTAATGTGGATGTTGCAATTCCCAGTTCCTTTGCTATTAACACGTGCGGGACAGTGGGGTTGGAGTCTCCCTTTTCAATAATGTCCAGTTTATCTCGCACAGATAATGCCTTACGTTTTTTACCGCGTTTTTCACCTTTTTTATGTACGTATTTCTTATTGAAGCACATTTGCAGCTTAATAACACGTAATTCTTTTTACCGTCAAAACTAAATAAACGAAAAATAACGAGTCTGATGCATCAAAGATTACTACGTATCATTTAGTATCGCAGTTGCTAAAGCTGGAACGAAATTTTCTCACTTTCTATGGAAAATTTTTGTCCACAGAGTTCTATCTAGTGGTAGTCTTACGAACCTTACCCGATCAAAATGTCCGAAACGTGAACGATAAAAATGAGACGTAAAAATATTGAATTTGCTGCTATAATGTAAATATGTATTTGTGTGGCGGTAATTTATTTATAATGTTGATAACATAATAAATGTACATGCGTTCGCCCATTCTTTAACTATGCAGGGAAAACAATTTTTTATTTTCACCAAACTGATCACCATTTTTGGCTACACGTAGCCTACCGAGGCCACTCGAATACGGCTTGTTTATAATATGAACAGTGGACAATCGAGTAGCGTATTGCGGAGAAAAACTTCAATGTGATCCAGAATAGACGTTTTGTGAAAAAACTTTTAATTATATGAAAATATTTGAGATAAATGTGCATTATGTCGGCAAAATTTGTTCGTGTTACACGGGAAAACGTATCAACATTGACAAAAGTTGTGCGCTATATCCAATAAATTAATACATAACCTCAAATCATTTTGCCGGGACTGAGACGGAAATTCACAATAAACGGGAATTCATTATAGGCGGGTTCACTATAAACGGGTTCTACTGTATTTCAGTGTAGCGCGTAATTTATTTTAATGTTCCGGCGGGTGCGAGACAGTTACCGGTAGCAATTACAGCAAAGTAAACATGGTCTTAGCCGGGTTGTTTCCAAGCGATCCTGCAGCAATATTCTTTTAAAATAGCTAGTGAAATCCAAATTGATTTTAGATACGTTTTGTGCCTTTTTAGTAATAATTATGACACAAAATTTTGTATTTTTGTATTTTTCCTCACATAATGTCCGCACCCCATTTTTTTGGCCAAAATGTGGTCAAATTACTGCGAACATTACGCGAGTGAATACGGTATTCCAGTACGTAGTTAGCACTTAGCATACCTTTGTTCTCTTGCATTTATTCTTTCTTTGTAAACACTTCACATGGAATTATTAGTCTGTAGATGGGGTGTCTGTTGTATAACTGAAGGTCATTCTGTTTACCAAAACATAGCTGCATGAAGTCTAGTAATAATACGTTTTAACAGCTTGAAAGGAACTCCTCAGGAAGAGTTGTAAACGTGCCATCATGTAGTGAATATGGTTAAGCACAGTTGGTAACAACATACAGTCAAACCTCTATCTATCGTTTTTCAGGGGACCAACAAAAAAATTCAGTAGATGCGGACATTCAATAGATGTGGACTTCACTCTTAAGAATTTTTAAAAAATAATATTTAACCTCAAAATTAGTGTCAGAAATATGTCAGTTACTTGTCATTAAAGTTAAATCAGTTGAAAAATAAATAAAAATGGAAGTATTTTACTTAATTCAATTTACACTTGCAAAAAAAAACATAAGCACAATAAATCTACATGGAAATTAGTCGTTTTCAATATCCTGAAGTCTGAAATATGTTTACTCATGTCATCAAATGTAGAGCTGTACTGAAGAAGCCGATTTTGCCAATATTTAATTGAATCGGCATTTCTGCCGACTTCCGATACGCTTGTTAATTTTCGGCCGATATTACTGAAAAACGAGAGAGACTGCCATAACCTAAAAATCCACGAGTACCCTTTTCAGTTTTCGTAGTAGTACTGCATAATTTCAGATCGCATTATTTCTTCGCAACATGTGCCAAACGTACATATAAAAATTTAACATCCTTTTTTTCAATAATGTTCTTTAATTTTAATATGTCATAAATAAATACATCACCGTCACGGTAAATAGACATCTCGGTTGTTACGGTAACTGTAGTGCAAATGTGGTAGCTTTCGTGCTTCTGTAGTAATTATGGTATCGACAAAGAATCTTTAGTTCTTTTTATGGTAATTATCTTAGGATAACAATTGGGTTTGTACTGTAGTTATGGTACATCATCCATATTTCTTCGTAAGTTGTTGTTCATTTGTCTTCTTCATATTTACGTGCTCCATTACTTGGCTGCAGATTTAAGGTGATATTTACTACTGTATACTATCATTACTGTTTTTATGACAGTTTCTTTCTAAGAAATGGTTATTTCTGCAAAATCTTTATGGTTATACGATCATCTATTATAATTTATAGTGACGGGACCACATATTTTGAACGATCAATGCGGACAAAACGATAATTCGAACATCGGTACAAGCGGACTTTTTTAACCTTAGTTGTATGGCAATTTTGCCGGGACCGTAGAAAGTATACGATAAACACGGACAATCGATACATGCGAGTTCGATAGATAGAGGTTTGACTGTATTATAATTTAAAAATTATATTCAATGCAGTAGGGTAAGTCGGTGGACGATCATTCTCATTTTTACTCCAAAAATAAAAAATGCCAAAGATTGCTCAATCCTTGTTCCAGATCTCTTACCTCCATGGTTCTAAATACTTTTATTTCCCATATGGTGGCACTGCGTGCCTATCTACATGCAAACATATGATCGTGGAATTCCTGGCAATCATTGACAGAATGTACTGTAAAATAGCGATATAACATACCTCACTATAATGTATTTTTCGCTTTCACATAATCCGTGCTGAAAATCATAGTTACAATGTAGACACCTGCGAGTACTCGAAATTCGAGTTTCGAGTCGAGTTTTTTAGTAATACTCGAACTCGAGCTCGTGGCTTTTCAACAACTCGAAATTCGAGCGAGCTTTTCTTGCACTCTACCTATAGAAAAAAAAAGACACTCATTATAAGGGAATAAAAGTCTTACAACACTATTATCCTTTACTTTATAATGTAACATGATCGACCGTATACATGAACACATCATTTTTACGTACCCGGGATTTACGAATTTCCGTGATGAATTTTTTTTACTTCTATAATTTTCCGCATAGTTTTAATGTATCACTTTCCTGCTTTATGCGGAAGTATTTCCCGCTTTATGCGGAAACATTTCCCGCATTTTACTGTAAAAAGCGTTTAAATTGTCCGGGGTCTCATCATTTACGCCATAAAATGTGTGATATAAAGTCCCGTTTAAAATTTTTATGAAAGTTCCTGCCAGTAATGGCGCACGTAAATATAAATATGAAGAAAAGACAAATGAACAACAACTTACGAAGAAATATGGATGATGTACCATAACTACAGTACAATTCCAATAGTTATCTTAAGATAATTACCATAAAAAGAACTAACGATTCTTTGTGGATACCATAACTACTGCAGAAGCATGATAGTTACCACATTTGCACTATAGTTGCCGTAATAACCGAGATGTGTATTTACCGTGATGGTAATGTATTTATTTAGGACATATTAAAAAAAAAGGATGTTAAATCTTGATATGTACGGTTGGCACATGTTGCTAAGAAATAATGCGATCTGAAAGAATGCAGTACTACTATGAAAAGTGAAAAGGGTACTAGTGGATTTTTAGGTTATGGCAGTCTCTTTCGTTTTTCAGTAATATCGGCCGAAAATTAACAAGAGTATTGGAAGTTGGCAGAAATGCCGATTCAACTAAATATTGGCAAAATCGGCTTCTTCAGTACAGCTCTACATTTGATGACATGAGTAAACATATTTCAGACTACAGGACATTGAAAAAGACTTTAATTTCCATGTAGGTTTATTGTGCGTAAGTTTTTTTTGCAAGTGTAAATTGAATTAAGTAAAATGCTTCTATTTTTATTACTTTAAATTGATTAAACTTAATGACAAGTTACAGATATTTGACACTAATTTCGAGGTTAAACAATTTGGTAAATATGTAGAGTAACGGTATATGCGAAAAAAAATGCTAAAAATCCGAAAATACTTTTATTCTATGCTCTTTCACTTCCTCTTTTCAAATCAACCGGCGGAGATAAGAAATTCCAAATACTTTAGGAGATATAGAATTTTTTAATTTTGCAATACAACACCTGTACAACCATTAGACCGACGCCATTTTTGTTATTTTGCCGTGTGTTCGTGAATGCGTAATAAATAAAATGGTCGATTAGGTCAGGTCAGTTACATTATTAATACTTTCAAACTAAGCGGACATAAAAAATAATGTGAATTAATTTCAATGGTTCTTTAGTTTTAAAGTATTTATAATGTAACTGACCTGACCTAACAAACCCGGACAATATCAAAATAAAAAATAAGACTTTAAAATTAGAAACGTTAAAAACCCACCTAAGTTGGAGGCGGGTACATTTCCTTTGCCATTAGAAGGAAATGATGTAGTCGTTCACCTACGTCGCGATACCTCCGACGGATTAATAAATAAATAAATAATCACGTATTGGTTCATTTGAATACTGGCCAATCACGGAACTGTCACGTGACAAAATTGTCCAATAAGAAACATAATAGATACTCGTAAACCAGAAACAATGGTGATCGCCGCATGAATACCCAGGTATTGTGATGAAAATTAAAAAATTCGATATTCCTAAAGTATTTGGAATTTCTTATCTCCGCCGGTTGATTTGAAAAGAGGAAGTGAAAGAGCATAGAATAAAAGTATTTTCGGAATTTTAGCATTTTTTTTCCGCATATACAGCGACTCTACATATTTACCAACAATTTTACTAAAGCATTCCAGCCACACAGGTTGCCAGCGAGAGATGCTTCTCATCTGCTGTAAACACCATCTCCAATCGTAGAGCTAATTTAACTCCTGAACGTGCAGAACAAATTATTTTTCTGCATGATAGATTGAAGAACAGAATTTAATACTCTATGACAATCTCTCTCAGAATTTTTGTGCCGAAAAGTGGAAATGTTGAAACAATGTGAATGTACTTTTCAAACAACATGATTTTTGGTGCTCAGTTAGTTGAAGCTCAGTAAGGACTCCAGAAAAATTGACAAGGATGAAATTATTCCAAAGTTATGTTACATTTACACAAACATATACGTACTTGTAAACTGTGGTTATGTTAGTTGGATGATATCAGTTACTAATGAACCAATGGAAACAGGTTAGATTCAATGGAAAACATGTTTTTTTTCCTAGCAGTGCAAATTATAAAAGCACTCTGTAAATAGTTACCCAAAATTAATAAGCCCACTTCATTTTAATACTTTATTCAAACATTATACCTACTAAGTTTAAGGTAAAAATAATTTCCCAAAAGTGTAACTGTATCACAAAAGCTCAAGCTTCGAGAACTTTCAAGTAGGCTCGCTCGAGCTTGGCTCAAAGTAAAATTCTTAGGCTCGCAGACCTCTAATGTAGGTCTATCTATTTAGTAGGCTAACAATGATAATGGTTTCTTTTTTTATTTCCATATTTTTCTCAAAAGTTCTCACATTTTATTACTCCATCACAGTAAATTTATGTGCAATAAACTGAAAAAAAAAAAACTCGAACTCGACTGGATACTCGCGAGTATTTTAGCAAACTCGCTCGAGCTCGACTCGAAGTGAAAATCTTCTGCTCGCAGAAGCCTATTACAATGCAAAATTGTTTCAGTTTAAAGAATCATATTTTCACAGTAACATTATATTTCACTAGTGGCGTGCCATCGCTACACCAAGATTTACTAAAACTGTAAAATAAGCAGCTAAATGATAAATATTATTGAACAAATTAATAGTATCCATTTACACATGGCAATGTAACTTCTAACCCTCTAAAAACATTAAAACAAACGTTTGCGCGCAGTACCATAGATTTTCATATGCATTTCAGAACTTGTACAACACAGCATTCGATACATCAAAACACTTCAAGTTTAAGAGAAAAGAATATCTATTTAATGGAAAGGTTCATTCTAATTAATGTATATTTAAAAGTCCATGCCATGAATATTGTTGTTTGAATTTATTTTCATGGTACATTTTTTGACGCCTCATTAAATAAATGCAAAAAAAAAAGAGTGATCCTGTAGAGAGAAGTAAACAAACAACATTCAGTTTGTAGTTGCAAAGTGGTGTGGCGAAGATAGTAACCCGTGGTGGTGGGTTTGCGCAGGTATCAGGACCCTGAAGCCATCGAGGTGTGTCACTCGTCGCCGGAGCCGGGGCCGTCTCACGGCCTGCCCAACATCGCGATGGTCATCGACCCCACCTACCCCCGGCGGGCCACTGTCGACACCCCGCTGGGCAGTCCCCCGGTCGCCATCCCCCCGCAAGGTGTGTTCTGTGCCTTCATGTTGGCTCATTTTACCAGAGGGTGTGCGAAAACCGTTTTTTTTTTCGACGAATCCAAGTCGAATTCTCCGAAGATCCAAGTTTTTGCCAAGGTTTATGTCAGCGTTCACTTAAAATATATTGCTTTATTAAGAAAAATCCATAGAAACAACTTAGTGGTCAGAGAAATAGATATTACACAGAATATTTGCTTACAGTTTTTCTTCTTCACTTGTTAGATTTTATCTCCCCAGGATGTCAAACATCAACTGTCCAACTTTAACATTGCTGTTAATTTAGTTTTTTTCTTTCTTTTTTTCACAAAAAAAATGCAAAATAAAATGGTGTTTTTTGGTTTTTATTACGATGATAAGGGACAAGATTATGTTGTGAATTGCAATAAAACTTAAATAAAACCGAAAATCATGTTAAAACCCTGCTTAACACCGAAATACAAGTTATGATCATGAAATTAAGTAGCATTTAACGAAAACTAAATTCAGATACAATAGGAACCTTTTTAATTTTAGACATTGAAGTAATGCCAATATTTCTGGACAAAAGTGTACTAAAGTTCATAGATTAGAAAAAAATAATAATTTAAATTGTTTTATTTGTATCTCTTTCTGTATTACTTTTAACTACAAATGCTTGCCATTTTATTTTTATTGTTTTTAATGTATTGGATTTTGACCAATTTATTACAATTTTTTATGTTTTTTTCTTTCAGGCAAATTTCATTTTTTAAACTGATTTCGGTGTTAGTGGTTTATTATTATTTTTTTATGATTTTTATTAAAAAATATAGCATATTAGTTATTAAATATGACAATGTTCCATGATACTAATTTGTCCGAAACAGTGTAATTCTTACAATATAATGGTTTGAAATAAGCATGTTAAACTATTCAGAACACATAAAATAATTCTTTTTAAGCATTTTTGTATTCGAAAAATTTACGTCGGGCTGCCGGCTCAAACAGTTGCAAAATTAAAAAGAAGTAAACATTTTCCAATTTTTTTTTTAAATGGGTTACAAACTTCATGGTTTATAAATTACTTTCATTGAATTTAATTGTTAAAAGATTGCATATTTGTAAATAAAGTTAAGTTGTGGTTGAAAATGCAGATCAATTAATTAATTTTAATTGCAAATTTGTGGTGGATTAACTTGAATTTATATGGTGCTTTAAAATGCTTTTTTTTCCTTTCAGTTTTATCACAATTTACTGTATAAACTTGTCCCTACTTATCTAATATAGCCACTATTTTGGTGGCATAAGTATTAAAAAAACAGCTTTTATAAAAATAAAACCATAAAATCTCGTGTCTATCCATAATAGACGATGGAATCATTGTAACGAAAATGTTTCAGGATTGTTCTTGCCACGGAGGTGGACATGTGTATGAACATGATGGGTGACACGGTGGCGTGCTGTGCTGTGCAGTGTACGAGGAGGAGGAGGACGATAGCCCGGTGCCGCCCTACATGCCGATCCAGGGCCAGCGCCGCATCGCCTCGCTCGAGAAGAAGGGCCGGCGCGGCAGGTCCAAGGACGCCTGCAAGCAGCAGTAGCCGCCGCCGCCGCCGCCACTGCTGTCCAGATACATTATTTTTGCTATTTGTTTGTCGTGGGTGTCCCAAGATTGTGCCACATTTCAATGATGTGAGATTATTTTTATGGCAATTTTTCCCGAGGTGTCTGCCAGGGGTCCGATACCACTTTGCGTTGCTCGGTGTGTTGACTGAGGGGTAGGTTCCACCTTCCTTTCTGCGTGACGTGCGCTCGTCAGTGCTTTTTGGTGTGTTTCTTCGTCCCACCATGGAGAAGCTTGTCTGCATTTTCTTGCTTGTCTCGAAAGAAGTGAAAAGTTATGCATTCCATTTTTTTTAAAATTGTACTTAAAGCATGCTCTTAATTTACTCGACTTTTACATATTTTATTTGTACACTTTACTTATTTATATGTTAATTTTTTTTTGATCTGTTTCATTAATGAACTTGGTTCATTGGCTTTAAATACTCGTGATTTTGCTACTACTACTATTTTTGATTTCTATGTCATGCATTTATCCCAAAAATATATTTATATTATTTGTAGGGTTTGTTTAATTTAGTGTGTACCTCTTATTTGTGTTCTCTAGTTTAGCCAAAAATATATATTTTTTTTGTACTGTAACATAACAAGTTGCACGGGCGGCTCCAGGATTTATATTTGGGTAGGTTACCAAGTTTGTACAGCAGGGGCGTATGTACAGTTTTGGAATCCTGGGCTATAGCAGCAGTCTGGCCCCCATATCAGAGAGTGGTCTGGGGGAAATTAAAAAAATTCATATGAAAAAAGTTTTGTTTTGTGCCTTTCTGTGGGTAATTTATTTCTCTCTGAAGTCCTATATGAATAATATATTAATCATTATTATAAACATATAAGTGTATGTCAACAAAATACACTTTAATACCTATAATGGCCACAAACCTAATTGACAGGATTAAACTTGTGTTCATATAAGTTGAATATTACAACACAACTCGGACATTAACAGGCAAATACAGCAGAACCTCGATGATACGTTCCCGTTTCATACATTTTCCCGTGTCATACGCAGATTAATTTTGGTCCCGCCGAAAGTTATATATTTACAATGGTTTACTTTCCCGGAACATACACTTATAAAATCTTTAATTTCCCGTTTCATACGTTTTTACGAAGCGGAAAAGTCCTAAAATTCACAAATTTTTTTGTTATATTCCTCCTGATAAACTACGTTTTAATGCTTTTATTTTGAAAAACGTTCATTGTTTACCTTTGCAAACGTAAGAAAATAACTTTATCGCACCATAGATATGGATAGTATCGGGAAGACTGTGCACTTCGCTTTAGCATCTATGGCCAGCACCAAGCGAAACTAGTGGCGCGAATGATATTGAAAATGGTGCACGCGATTTACCAAGGCACGGATCTCATATTTTGTGCATTCATTAATCTTTGAACTGAATATACTTGTTTTTTATTGTTTTCTTACGATCGGATTGTTTTATATTTTACGTTTCTCAAGTTAAAATTTTATTGAAAATTGTTCTGTTGCATAAAGTTGTTTGTTAAATGAAACAAACCAGCAAAAATTTCTGTTTTTCTTTTTACAATAGCCTAATTTTTTTATTTCTAATTTAGGTTTGGTGACTTTTCCCCTCTCCAAGAAAGGACTGCTTTACTTGATTATGGACTGTATTTTACATTTCTGGTAATGTTATTATATGTATATATAATGATGAATTCATATCTTTCATTAATATGATGCAATTATTTACACATTATGTATTTAAGTTTAATCTGACATCGGGCTGGTATGCTAGATTGAAATTTTTTTTTATTATTGCCATTCCCTTTTCATACACTTTCCCGCATCATACACCATTTTTGTGCCCTCCGTTGAAAAGTGTATGACAGGGGTTCTACTGTATATAGTTTAACTTCATTGCAAACTGCCCTGCTCAGGAGGGCAGACAATTAAATTTTTAATGAAAATAAGATTGACTTTTCTTATAGTTTTCAAATAAACCTATTATTTAATATGAATTTTGTATTTTTATTAAATGTTTTACGTCAAATTTTCAGTTGTGAAAATGTTGGGTAGGCCCGGGCCTCCCTGTTGGTGCCGCCACTGATTTTGGGTGCAGTCGTATCAATTTTATTACATTGTTATTTATTTTAGAAGTTTTGTATTTTGTAACATCAAAAAAAGTGTTATAATGAGGGATGGGATTTTTGAATCTTGGATTCGTCGAATATACCGAATCCTATGGATTCGAGGATTCGTAGGATCCGAGGTGGGATTCGAGGTGGGTTTTTAAGAGTTTTAGGTAGTAATTGAAAATTGTAGTGCTGGGCGAAGTTAGAAAATTTCGAACCGAACCGAACCCTTACGTTCGGTTCGGTTCGAAACCTCTTAAAATATATTCGAAAAACCGAAAGTTCGTTTAAAAAAAATTACGTTTTTCTAATTTTCTAACCCCCATTTGAGACCATTCACAAAACAGCTCAACAAAATTCTATTACTTGTAATATTCCGACTTTTATCGCATAGTCGTCGCCTCAACAGTTTCAAGAGCAAACAAAATAAAAATAAAAAATTATTAATAGTCGCATAACTCGCATAGCATTTTTTCATATAGGCGCGCTTTGTTTTTTGTTTGCTTTAGAGAATTTTGTATGCATTTGTCGTACTAGGTAATATAACCTATCGTACAAATGCCAAAGGTATTGTACATTATACCTTTAACTATAGTGCGTGTACGAGAAGTGTTGTAAAATCACCAAAGATTGCGTACCCCATACGTTAAACTAAAGCGCATGTACGAGAACTCTCGTATTTCGGCAAAACTAACGTGATCAAGTTAACACAAGACAAATGCGATAGGAAATGATTACGTAAATTACGTATTTTAAATTACTAGGATGTATTTATTTTCTTTTGCCTTTTTGGTTATAACAGTCAGGTAATGAAAATATTAATTTAATCTTGTGTATTAAAAGTACTGGTCCAGTAAATTTTACAGTACGGTACTAAGTTGACTAGCGTAGTCGCGGCAGCCATCATTATTTCTCGTGTTTTCTTTTTTCCGACGCAAATTTCTATAACCACACTTTTTACGTTACGTTTACAATATTATTGTTCTTGAGGTGAATTGCGATGAGCAGGCTAACGTCGTTTAAGTTTTCCAAATTGAGAAAAGATAATGACGACCTGGATGACCCAGAACCACCCCAAAAAACCGTCTAAAGTTTCTTCTGACGAGCAGCATTCTTCCAAGAAAACAGCAACTGCAGACAGCGGGTTTTGTAATGTAGATAGGTAACTTAATTCACATTCGCCTTTTTTTATGTTTTATTAAAAAGTTTTACTTATTAAAAATGTTAGGTTATGTCTACCACAAAAATATGTAGATAGGTAACTTAATTCACATTCGCCTTTTCTTTGATGTCCTATTAAAAAGTTTTACTTATTAAAAATGTTAGGTTATGTCTACCACAAAAATATGTTATGTGGCCTTATGCTGAATGTTCGTCATCTTTATATTTTTTTTAAATGAAGGTTAGTGTACACTGAAAAAGGAAGATAGTCTTTTTGAAATTTAGATGTAACTTCTTCATTAATTAAAAATTGGTATATATATAAGCTAAGCTATATAATGTTTTAATTTTACATATGGCTGGAGAACCTTTCTTTTTCACCACTCAGTTAAAGACCAAAATGCTGGTCATCGGTTCATTTTAATTCAAAACCATTATTTCTGTATGAGGTTCGGTTCGGCTCGGTTCGAAACCAGAGAACTGAGGTTCGTCCAGCTCTAGAAAATTGTATACCTAAACTATATTATAAAGGTAACGGAAATAGCACAAACTTAAGATAAAATATGCTGCATTTTGTCAATTAGCATAACTACTCTATCATTTCCAACCTTCAATAATATAACATTGCAGAAAAAAACGTTACTTTTTTTAAATGGTGTTCGTTATACAAACATATTTTATTGAAAACATAGAAAGGATTAATTTAACAGAGAATTAGACAGATGCACACTTACATGTGTGGTTTTTGAGGTTATTTGTCTCTATTTTATATCAGGTGTATACACTATGCACTTATTTTATAATTTTATAAATACACATGTGATTTTTTTTTAATACATAGGCCTATGTAATTTTTTAAAATAAATGTGTGATTTTTTTAATAACATGTGGTGAAGTTAAGTGTGGGACTGGGATTCGAGATTCGATGACAAACACTGAGGATTCGAACAAGGATTCGGATTCGACCAAAATGTGGATTCGTCCCATCCATAGTTATAATGCTTCATTATTTGACATTATCAAAGAATATACTGTGGAACCTCGTAATTACGAGTACAGGATACTAGGAGACCTTCGAAGTTGACTGTTTCGTAAAGCACTGTCAGTTTGACTACGTAAATCATGCTAAATTAAACGGGGATTATGGGCGCAAGGTTTGGTCGCACTGACCACTGTCGTCACTGACCACTGTCGTCACTGTAACTTTCCTTCTCCGTCCTCTTGGCATCAATCATTGTAGCTGTATCCTAGTTCTCAGGTGAATGTAGCGCCAGTTGACTATTTGAGTATATTTATTTTGTGTGTGTGTTCTTTTCAGTAGCTGTAGCTGTATTTATTTTGGTAGTGTGAGTTTAAAGCTGGTGTTGAAATGTATTAGGTTGGTTGGTTGAGTGCAGCTACATCTCTATCGTGTTTGTTGCAAAGGCTCTGAATGTTATAAGTACCCCTAGATTGTAAAGGTGCTTGTGTTCTATGTTCATGTTATTGAAAGCATTAATATGCTATCCCATATTTTGTAAAATGACTTGGTATTACTTTTGTAGCCAAAAAAATTGGAGCTGAGAATATATTTCCTCTGATATTTACATTGCAATTCAGTCTTTTTATTGTTTGGGATGCACCTGTTCCTTTTGTAATTAATTTTTTGAATTAAAATTTACACTTATAAATACGGCAACTTCTCACATCATACAACTTTGGTAATCGTGTTAGTTTTTTCTCGCCACATTTCTTGGTATTAAAGACAAGAATTTAACGTAAGATTTAATCACCACCCATCTTGTAGGACAATCTTATGAGCTATGGTTTTATGAACTCCAGATTTAATGAAACCACAAGTGCATGAATGTGTTCTCTGGAGACATAAGAAGACAGATTTTGACACAAATATAGATAAATCAAAAATTTTGAAGAAATTGGAATGAAATTGTATTATTTTTTTTTTACCTCACATAAATTTTGTTTGGGTTCTAATACTCTCCATTATGTTCCTATAAGAACAACATCATTCTGTATATAAATGCAGTGGGGTAGCTTCTGTGGCGTAAGTGGGCGCACACGAAACTCATCTGGCTAGGCTGACGGCATCCTGTTGTGTGGCTTACCTCCCATTCTTCGCTCCTAGACTCTGAAACCATCTTGTCTTCCCCTTAACACATTAATTACCGTGTTTTCTCGTATAATCGTTGCACATTTTATTCTAAAATCAAGTTTGAAAAGTAGTGGTGTGACGAATATGCGGAAAAAAAAATTTTTGTTAGGTAAAGTTATTCATAAAAACAACCCGTTCATGGAAAGTACGTTTATTTAAAAAAAGGTGGAGTATACAAGAGCACGCCAAATAATCTATATTACTAATAATTCCTTAAACAAAAACCTTTCTTCAACTTTAAATAGAAAAACCAAAACTCTAACGCAAACACCACTTGAATCTGACGTGAACTAACGTGTTGTAGTACAAACCACGAAAGAATGCGGGCTATCAAATGTAGTTAACTCGGCACCTGACAGAGAGTGCGCGTTGTATGCACTCTGTGAGATATCGATATTCGACTACGTGCGCACGCTCTATACGGGAAGCAACATAACCAAACATGAATGATGCGCTGGCTACTTTTTTATAAGCGGTACGCCACGGTAATGCAGACAATCAGGTAAAGGAAATAACGTTTAAAAACATCTTTATAAAAAAATTTACACGTCAAACAACTTCGTATTTTCCCGTTAAATTATTAAGTGAGTGGTAATGACCAAATAAATATTAGATTTCTACTTTAAAATAGGTACATCTTTTTATACAGAAAAGATACCTACACAAAGCGCTCGGCATCTACTAGCGGGACCAAAAACATAATGCGATGTTTACGTGAGAAGTTTTTTATCCCAATTTTGACAGCCTTAAGTATGGTTGCGACGATTACGCACGTGCGACCATTGTGCGATAAAACAGGGTGGCCAGCCAACCGGGAAATCGGGAAATACAGGAAATAGCCAGGATTTCTTAAAAAAACCAGGAATACCTGGAATCAACCAGGAATTTTTATTAGAACCGGGAATTTTTTTTATGAAGTAACGATCGCAATAACATACGGCTGTTAAATGAGCACGTTCACCACCCGTCGAAGCACGACAGTATGCTCGTGAGCTATATTTTGTGAAAGTTAATTTGTTCATATTGCATCTAAAAACTTTTGTAGTACGTAAGAAACCGTTAACAATTCAGACTTCCATACTTATTATGTTTCTGTATTCAAAAGCAACAGCATTTTGGCTGAAAATGTTGTTGTAGGGTGGTAGTAATTTCTCGCACGGCATGTTGGTAGCACTAGTTTTGTATGTATATTTGTTTTTATTTGCGCTCGTGTTGTTGCGTCACGGTATCACGGATACTTTTCTCGAGTTTTTTTAAAAGTTTAGTTGTGCGGGACGTTGTTTTGAATTTTTTAATCTAACATGTAATTGGCGCAGACTATCAAAATGTCAACGAGTTCGGTCACCACATACAATGACAAATATACGGAAGAGTTTGAATGGGTGGAGAAAGATCCAAAGTGCAGGACAAATGCTATTTGCAATTTGTGTAATGTTAAAATCAATATCGGTAGCATGGATGGGAAGAACAGCATTAGCCAGCCACGCAAGAGGGGCAAAACACGTGCGTTTGGTGTCAAGTAATTTTTGTGACGTGAGATTATAAATTTTTTTGTTGGTGGTAGGTTTTGTTTTAAGCAAGTTCATTGATTTAATTTTTAAGCCTATAGTTAAGTTGTCTATTAACACCAATAAAACATCATATTGTGTGTGCTTTGTGTAACAAAAATACAAATTGTATGCAAATATTGATAAAAACCACCCTTGAAAAAACCTGGAAAAAACCAGGAATTTTATTATCCCAGAAGAGTGGCCACCCTGGATAAAACACGGTATGCACAACAGAGTTGTGTTTATTTGTACCATGTGTCTTGTTTGAGACGATCGTGCATGAATGCATTCGTCAACTCATCACATGCATAAGGATCAATCTGTTTAAAATGCGGAGTATTGTTCATGTTCGTGATTATGCATTCACAATTTGTTTAAAATTCGATATTAAATACGAATAATAAATCATTCATATATGAGTATTTTTGCACATGACTAATAAACATTATTTCCTAGTAAATATAAGGCTGCAAATTACATTTCATCATTTTTAAATTCTGGTCATTATTTTGTTGAAGATCACAAGGGTTTAGTAATTATTTCTTCATATGCTATGCATTTTTATTTCTATCCAATTCATGATTCTCATAAGTATTATTGAAATCATGGCTTAGTGTTCCACGACTTAAATATGACTCGATCTTGCACAACGTACAAATGCAACATATTAATGATCACATAAAATTATTTCTAAGTAAAGTAAACATAATTGCATGGTTATAAACAGAATTTGAATCATTTCTAGAGTGCGTGTATTTTGTTATGCAATTCTAAATATGGTTTCCGGTAATGAAATGTGAATGTATGGAACAAGGTGGCACAGTTGTAAGACGCTGTAACCGGAGTTGCGTCATCCTGATTTCAGTGGCCTGGGGTTTTCAGAAATCACTGGACCAATGCTGAGACAGTTCTTTATGATAAACCATGGCTGATGCCTTCCACAGCGTCACTTAGTGTAGTGGTTTCTTGTCTAACAACCATGCTGATGAGACGCTACTTCCAAGTATAACAAAATGCATATATATTTGTAGAAATAACGATTTTTAAAGTAGTTTTAATGTTCAGTATAAGTTTGTCGCAATACCTAGGTTTACGTGAAGAAAAAGTCCTTTTTTTTATTATTATTAAATACCTTACTGATTTTTCTATCAAATGTTCATTAGCGTGTATACCATTTAAGATGGTGGTGACACATTTTCGACTGCGCCTTCCATGTTAGGTCTATGGAACTGATGCACCATTCTCAAACAGGGTGATCGGTCAGGAGCAGTTTCACAGCTCGTCCTTGACCTGCGAGGCGGGCGTGGACAGCTGCTGCTGGATGTTGTCCCAGAAGGCCATGCGCTTCGGGTAAAACTGCGTCTCGACAGTCAGCTCTTTGGCTATCCGCAGGAAGCGGAAGTTGTCAGGAGTGGCGGGCGGCCAGGTGAGGTTGCCCAGCTCCACGGACTGTCCGGGGGTGGGGTTCCTGCAACGGTCGAGTCCAGTACATTCTTTCCTTGTGCATTACGTACTTCAAGTTGCACCTGTCAAAACTTTCACAAGGTAATGTTTCACAACCACCACCACCACCAAGACATGTAGTACTCCTAACATCGTGACGTGAAGTGGGTTATGATTTTTATTTTTTAAGTATTTGAGCATAGCCTGTTATGACTATTCTGATTGTTACTGCTTACTAATAACTTAAATCTTCCAAAACACACACACTAACTTATAATGTTTAATATTTACTTCTGAAAACATGTTAATTTTCTAGGCATGGTCGGGCAGAGAAATTTGACTTCGGGCAGGCTCGGGCGGGTAATTGTCCAAAATTTTCGGGCTCGGGCAATCTCGGTCGGGCATCAAAATCAGTTAATGAAATAAATTTTGAACATAAAATAGTCGTACTTAAGTTTGCATTGACAAACCTGAACTGTTTTTATTTATTTACTATACCGCACTGATATGAAAGTTAAACATTAACCTAAAAAATAGAGTGCATATTAATCTTGGAAATAAAGTGCTTATTAACTAAATTGTGTTTGGGTAGCTGCTTGAAGGTTCATTGTCACTGCAGATTGTTTGACCTACACTTCCACTGGTATCCATTTTGGTAAAATAATGACATGAATTAAATAGAAACAATTCACAACCACTTTCTGCAAATGCCACGCAACTACAATGTGTGTAATTAAAGTCAGCTTATAATCCTCGCACACAGCAAGCAGCTCCACCGGCCTTGAACACTACTTTGTGACTATTGAGCAGTGAGCATCCGCCGTGCGTACGCGCGGGTGGGTGGGTGTGTGTGTGTGTGTGTGTGTGTGTGTGTGTGTGTGTGTGTGTGTGTGTGTGTGTGTGTGTGTGTGTGTGTGTGTGTGTGTGTGTGTGTGTGTGTGTGTGTGTGTGTGTGTGTGTGTGTGTGTGTGTGTGTGTGTGTGTGTGTGTGTGTGTGTGTGTGTGTGTGAGTGTGTGTGTGTGTGTGTGTGAGAGAGAGAGAGATGGGCGACCAGCTGCATCGTTAGTCAGCCAGCGGGAGTAACGGTAAATGTTGACCTTGACCACTTCCGCTTGCTGCAGGGCTCGCTCTCTTATATCTGTCTCCCCCTCCCACAAACACACTTGCTGACCGGGCACCTTCTTTATCTTATCTCTCACGCACACTCACTTCACCGGCTGGTGCCGGGACGGCGGCGGCGTGGCATGTTCCTGCAGCTGCCGCACGTTCCAAAAAAAAGAAGCTTTGTTTACTTGCGCCGTGCGGTATTGCCGTTTTCCAAGGTGCCCGATATTTTCGGGCACTGAAATACCCGCCCGGAATTTCGGGTATACTTGATACCCGAAACACTGCCCGAAATTTCGGGTACCCGACCATCCCTATAATTTTCTAATATTAAATTGGTTATGTATATGTATGTTTTGAACTGTTTACTATGCCAAAAAGCATTATAAATAAAGCTGCACAGTACAATTTTTGAGAATCTGCGTAATGTTTTGGGTTAATTGACACACCATATTCCAAGCATTTTGGATTATTTGTGGGTGGTATGTCGAAGTAAATAAATGACCTCACTTGTTTCTTACTTAATGTGAAATGATGTCAAGAAAAAAAAATTTGTGATAAATTGTTGTATTTGGGTTTTATGAATATGATTAAAACTCCTAAGCAGCTCATGCCTAAAGTGGTTTGTTTTTGCCTGTTGATTAGAAAAGGTTGAAACAGTTATACTGGATGTTTGAAGATGTAATATTATCTAATATCACCTTGAAGACAAAACATGCTATGATTTAATGTTTAAGATTATACTATGTTTAAACAAGATGAACCTTTATTGCAATACAAACTTGAAAACATTGGTAGTTTCAATGGAGTGTTTTTGCTGAAATAAGTATTATTAATTAAGTGTAAAACTTTGAATGTATTTTCACTTGTTTGGAGAACACAGACAAGAAAAAAATCAACTGAAAATAGTGGTAGGATAGACATCTAAATGCTGAAATTCGGCACGTCACTACAACTGATGCAGCTGCTGATCTTTCATAAATTAATGTTGGAAGAAGACTGATTAAAATCACCTAACACTTATGGTGGGGATGACCGATGAGTAGAAACAAGAGTTTGTTATATTAGTTTCAAGTCAATTTTGTTTATAAAATGAGAGACTTATGTTGTTGGTTTTATTTTCATAAATGTAGTTTATTTATGAAGATATAATTAGACATATAAGGCAATATACCTATTATGTTTTTTATTAAAGGTAAACCCACTCTGAAAAAATGGCAAACATTTGTTTATATAACAGTACTTGAGGATCTATAACTTAAAAATAATCTTATGACTATAGGAAGCGTTTTATCTATCAGAGTTCTTAATTTTCACAACCCACTTTGTCCATACATTTTGTTACAACTACGTACATGTGACATTCATTGAATTTTGGATGTTATTTCCTTCGTTTGAGTAAATATTATTTTGTGATTTAATCTGCATTTCAATATATGTATTACAGTGCCTTTCAGACTTTTGGTAGTAAGTGGTGTATCGACTTTCATTTCTGTGTTATTTCACTTTTTTTTTTCGCAATTCCCCCGTAAAATCTTGCCCCTACTGACGAGCAGTGGAGTAGCTGTCAGCATGCGGTGGCAGGGTAGCTCACCCGTGCTTGGCGAAGTTCAGCACGAGCCGCACGAGCCTGTTGAACAGCGGCACGTCCTTCTCCTTCAGCACCAGCTTCACCTCTGCGATGATGTTGGGGAACAGGAACTCCGTGTCGTCTCCTTGCGGCACGCCTGCGCCGGCACACACAGTTCATCAGGGGTCTGGGTGACAAACTACAAAATGTCCACAGGTCATGAGGGGTCTAGGTGGCAAACTACAAGATGTCCACAGGTTATGAGGGGTCTAGGTGACAAACTACAAGATGTCCATAGGTCATGAGGGGTCTAGGTGACAAACTACAAGATGTCCACAGGTCATGAGGGGTCTAGGTGACAAACTACAAGATGTACACAGGTCATGAGGGGTCTAGGTGACAAACTACAAGATGTCCACAGGTCATGAACGCCACAAAAATGTAACTTACTGAAGGACTGGTCAGACATGAAAGTCCCAAAATAGGTGCTGGTGAACGAAACTTCAATTTCCACCAGCCCTTTGCTATCTTACATTGTTTTTTTGGCACGAAGTGTTTAATATGGTTATTTTGAGTCTAGAGTTACTTTTGATAAATTTTGGATTATCATTTTTTTTGAGTTGTGGTAGATAAACAGCCATATGAAACAACTATGGTTTTCTTTTAAACACCTTTTGTAATAAACCAGGCAACTACTGAACGTACGTATCTTACACGATGTGTGGACAGTAGCAATGTAGCATGTAAGCTCCATGCTTTACTAGAGGTCCACAAAAACTACTAGATTTAAATGTGTTTGTGTAATCATCACGTAGTCGGGTGGTGTGCAGGTGAGCACTTACCAAGAGCCATGACATTGTCCCGGCTGTTGTAGGCAAACTCGTACACGAATATGGGAGCAGCTCTGGCCGCGGATTGTGTTCGCACACTCCGCAGAACTCCGTGGAAGTAGTGGTAGTCCGAGATGATCTAGAGGGCCTCTGCACGTTAGTCGTTACACTTCGTAAACAATTCTAGGTGGTCTCCAATGATTGTGCCAATTTGGTTAGTAATCTGCATCAGGCATAATTAAAGTCTCATCAACAACCATACCTTTATTTTAACTGCAATTAGTATTAAATGATCTAGATTTCGAGGTTATAATGCTAAATACCATAAACACCGCCTTTAACTTTCATTTGGTTCATTTACTGTAACGGTAATTGTAATATTTAAAGAACTAAAATAAGTATAAAAGTTTTTGATCATTTGGTTAGCAAAAAAATATTTGTTGGTGCTAAATCTGTTTACCTGCTATTTTACAGTTGTTTGAGTGTATATTGCATTCAATGAAACTAGGCAATCCAAAGCTGAATTTAGTAATCAGCATGACAATATTAAATCTCTTTTGTTTTCCATAATATACAATTAATTTTTTTCATAATTCACAAGTAACATATCGCCTATAATTGAAAAATATCTAACTGAATAAACAGTAAATGAATTTTTAAACCAAGATGAGCACAGCATTTCTGAAGTTTTTAATTTTGGAACCTCTGACCTTACAGACCACAATGATGCATGAACAAATTATGTTAATTATGATCACATTTGTTGTGTGTTTTTATTTAATGTAGGTAATCGTATTCACGATGGTGCTGGGGCTGAAGTACATAGTTGTAACTTTCTGGAATTAACTAAGCTTCCAATCAAGAATAAAATGTTTTGATATCTACTGATGATTTATAATAACTATCGCAGGCTTTCACTGCCATTGTCTGCATTTTCTTTGATTTCTGGGTGTAGGCCGTGTCAGCTGCAATGACTGCCGAAACATCGCAGAAACCAAGAAAACACTGATGGTTTGTTTGTAGAAATGGAAAGAAAGTTTGTGCGTCACCTGAGCCAGCTGGGTGATGGTTGAATACTCCAGCGTGTCGTTGCCCATGTAGAACTGCCACAGCTGACTGGCGATGCTAGAAGCTGTGGTTGCAGGCCGCACCGTGTCCAGCCCTACGAACTTCACCAGGAACTTCTCCGTCTCGTCGTTCAGGCCGTCCTTGAGGGCCGGGAACACCATTGCCTCTGCGGAAATGACTCGGGTCGGTGTGGCGATCCTAACTTCTGGCTCCGCTGGTGTCAGATGATGTGTATTCCACCAATGAAACCAGCATTAGATGCCCGGTCCGAGGTACAAACCTCTATTTTTCACAAGTTTGAAATGTGGCGGATGTTGCCATTAGTCAGTTTTCCCAGAGTACTCCAGTTTCCTCTATCAATGAATTCTATGGCGGTACTGTCAAATCACTTTACCCTCGCAACCATTGTGTCCGAAGTAAAACCACAATCATATCCATTCAAATCACTGTAAACCATGCTACAGTGTTATAGGATGTATCACTGGACCCAAAGAAGGAGCAGGTTCGAAACTTGGTCCGTCCTTTCTGATTTTGGTGTTGTATGGCTTCTCTAATCACTCCAAACAAATGCTGATACACTTCCTTAACAAAGGCTCCTGATTTGTTTTGCTGGCATAACTTCTTTTATAATGACCTTATTGTCAACAAGAGTTAAAACTACGTGCAAAATTATTGCAATATGATGTTTTGGGAAGGTGGTCCAAGTATGTATCATGATGAAGCATATTGTAGTTGGTATTAGCAGAATTTTCTTTCTTTCTTGGATATCATCTATAACTACTGTTCACAATTGGGCAATAAAAGTGTTATACCCACAATTTTTTAATCATATACGTACAGTTAAACCATCTTAAGGAACTTGAACACTAGACCTATAAATACATACACAATATTACCCTTTTATTAAATTTTCTAAATTTTCAAGAACCTGAGGTACTTTTTAACAGGGATCTACTACTGTACATTGTGTAGCATAAGCCAAATGTTTATGGAGTGGGCTCCATAGTTAGTAGTTGGAAATGTGTTACTCAGAATGGATCGGCAGAGACAAATAATAGACAGCCCTATGGAGCTAAATAGTGCCAACTTAACATGGCCCGTTTACTTGACAACCTTTTCCATAACAATATGAATAGTTATCTTAAGCACTCTTGGGAAACACATTTTGAAACAGTGCCCAAGGAGATGCTTCAACTTTTTGAGCTGCACGCAATTGATACGTATACCCCTCCCCTACTTCCCCTTCTCTCCCGCTTACCTCATGCTTTTCACCCCGTGGGCTGACAGTTCTCAAGACGTTTGGCCAGCCAATATACCAGGCATATTTACTGTAAATATATTATGTAAGATTTTTTGATAAAAATGTATGGCAGTGCTGAGGTCTTTGTTATTATAACAAGGGGTTCAATTTTAAATTGAATATTTTTGTAAATTATTTGCTTCCAATAGATGAGTCTACACCATGTGCAACTCAACTCACAATTTTTTTTTATTAGAAATTAAGACTTGTTTTCTGCTACAATATTCACATCTTGTTTTTATATTTAACAAATAATTAGTGATTATGACTTAAAATTATTAATAATATTCTATTTTATGGATTTAATCAAATCAACAAAACAACTTTCAGTGTTAAGATTTACTGGTTAAGAAAAAGGCATTGCCTTTTTTTTAATTTCTTTTATTTTAAAATATTTTGGAGAAAATTTACTGCCAAGTGGTTCCAGCAACACTGTGTTGGGCGACTCACGCAGGGCGAGGGGCAGTCCCTCGTGGCTGGCCACGCCCACCATCCACGGCACGCCAGCGCCCGGCTCCTGCATCAGCCGTGCAGGGTGTGCCGGCAGGAAGTCCCGGTCCACCACGGGCACAAACGGGTACACCATCTCGCTCACTCGGTCCTGCAACAGCCGGGCCGCGTCAACTTGCCAAGTCACAGGGTGATCAATGCACCAGGAGACAGCTTTAATGTGACGATTCTGGATTCTTATCCATCTAATATAAGAATAAGACTTAGACATAGATCGTACTTCGGTTCATTTCAGGGACGTCGGAACAGTGGGGGGGGGGGGGGAAGCAGCAGGGGCGAGTCGCCCCGTGCTGTTATGCATAGGGGGAGGGGGGGCGAGAGTAGCATTTCACCCCCCTCCTTTTCCCAGAATAAATGTTTGGTCCTAGTAGTATTTTTCTCAACCAGTAGTTACAAACGTGGGTTAGGTTATTTATCACCCACTACCCACAATATTTTAATCCATATTTAATACATACTACGACCTACGTCATCAAACTTTGGAATGGTATATTTAATATTTTGGTTCGGAAACTCATTAAATAGCACAATTTTGCATCTAAAATTCCACAGTGTCAAATGATGGATAAATTTTCCATTTTACACCGCCCACTTGCTCATCAATTGTATAAAACACAATCTTACAGAATTATTTGTAAGGAAAAATATAAAATACATATAACATGCAAAAGAATAGAATTTTTTTTTTATCCCAAGATGTGGGATATTATTGTTTAGAACTCCACAAGAGTTAAACACAACTAAATTTTTTTTTTGTGACTGTCAATGAAATTATATTTAAAATTTTATTAATTGTTATTTTAAATGTTAAAACTGTGAATAGCTGGCGGAAAAAATTCATGTCCAATATAGGAAGTGCAATACATAAAATATTTTTTAGAATTGTTTAAAGGTTTGCAAAGAAGTAGCAAAAGTTTTACATATAGTAAGGAATATTTTTTTTGTGAGTAACCAACTCTCACTTGGAGAATTGATGCTGATGGAATGAGCCGCTCACCATGGTGCCGGCGGAGTGGCGCGAGATCTCGTCGGCCGGCTTCCTGCGCAGGCACTGCAGCAGCGCCCGGCTGGTCTCCAGGTCGCGCTTGCGGCAGCCGACCAGCTCGGCCAGCCTGAGCGCGCGCTCCCGGGCCACGTCGAGGGGCACCAGCGCCCACGGCAGCAGCGCCGTGCCCGACTGCGAGACGGCCCCGTGGAGCAGGCCTGCGCCTCCCCGCAGGGGGGCAGAGCGTACTCACTACAACTACCTCCTGGCAGGACCCGTGTTCCATCCCTCATTCCATTCAGGCCGTCTCTCATGGCGTCACCGACACTCACACCCGCCATGAAAACAGCAATAATGAAATACTTTTTTCCCTTAAAAGTATGTTAGTCAAAATAATTTTTTTATAACAAAACTGTAAAAAAAATTACAGGCCACATGTTTACATTAACAGGCCTTGGGCTTAACATTTGCTAACTAAGTATGTGCTAACAACATTCTTGAGTTCCAAAATAATAATGTTACTAACACACATTTTTCTATTAACGGGTAAGATTATTTCAACTGTTGACATAATTCTGGCTATTGTTTACCAAGTGTATTTTTTTTTTGAGGAAAGGTTCCAATTTAATTATATTGTTTCATTTAATTTTTTGTATTGTGTCTAAACGACCATCGCATTGTTTCCATTACACGCACAAAGGAAATTAAAAAGAGCGCTGTTTAGAATCTCACACCGTGCAGTCATTTATTGGCATTATTTCTTCGAAACATCGCAAACCGAACAGCGTTACTTGGAGGGGCTGCAGAGTTAGAAAAGCGGAGAGTGATTTGGGATGCTTGTAATTTCTGAGGTGCCATTTTTTAGTGAGATAAGATGCCACTGAAGAAACTATTTGACAGCCTTACATTTCCCATTTTGGAAAATACCTCTTTCCAGAGTGCAACATGACATCACGCAGTTACGGATTTTGAGGGGTCAGTAATAGTATTTTATAATTTGGTTCAACATGTTGAGGTTGATACATGCCGAGGACAATAAGTAGAGGCAAAGAGTGACTGATGGAGGTCGAGACCGACGTGTTAAGGTTCCACCGACATGCGAAAGATGTCTCGGGCCGACTCACCCTGCGACCGCGGCGACAGCATGTGCAAGTGAGCGCTGGCGGCGCCCGCCTGGGCTCCCAGCAGGGTCACGCGGCCCGGGTCGCCCCCGAAGGCCGCCACGTTCCTCCGCACCCAGCGCAGCGCCAGCAGCTGGTCCTTGAGGCCGTAGTTGCCCGCCGCCTCGCCGTCGCCCGTGCTCAGGAACCCTGCCGGCCGCGATACCTCCTAGCTCGTGTGAGCCCGGGCCACCCGTCAAACCCCTCTCGCCTTCACAACAATTGGAATTTATATGTGGCAAATCTAACTGGTACAGACTTGAATACAGGGGCCTAACCAGGGGGGGGGGGGGGGGGGAGTTTAGGGATTCAAACCCCCCCCCCTCCCCATTAGCACCAAATCTTTAATTAATTTCTTATTCATCACTTAAACAAATTTCATATTAAAATTAATAAAATTTTTACCATTACAATATTTAAATTTAAGTACAGAAAACTGCTAAAATAGCACTATTTTACACCTTAAAATCCAAATTTTCCCGGGGAGGAACCCCGGACCCCCGCTTTAATACAGGGGGGCCATGCTTCTTAACACCCCCCATACACAAATCCTGGCTACGCCACTGGGTTGAATAATATAATATATGAAAGAACTTCTATGTAAGCACATTAGTCTGAGATATGTGTGGGACCGAAGACAAAGCTGGCAGAACAAAGAGAGAGAGAAAAAAATCATTCCTGTGTTTGTTACTAACAGAAATATATTTATTTAAACTTATAACTGCTGCCTCTTTTTCAAATTGTGGGTGAGAGCTGGATGTATTTAGTTTTATGGTCTAAAATTAGATTTAGTTTAAGTTCAAGTGCTCCCCGTGTCCCTTAAAGTAACCAATTTTCCACCAAGAATGCTGTCAAAATCAATGACAGGTTGTATTTGCCATGGAGTTAGGAATTTTCAGGAGATGTCATGTTGTGGCGTAGTTGAGGTCACTTTTTTACCTCGCCATCACCATATTCTTCCTTACAAAACATTGCGGAAATGGTTCTCGACGACGTCTGATGATAGTAGGTACTACTTGTGAATTATAATCTCCAGCATTAGTTATTTAAAACTGTTTCTACCCTGCAAACACTAACCTTCAATCAGTGTTTTGGGCATCTAACCAACAAGGCACAATAATTAACTGGAGAGAGAGAAAGAGACGAAAGGCTTCACCCGGTTACCATGTAATCATGCTGACATGCCATGCCCTGGTATTTGTGTGCCTATGTCAACTGTTACTAGTGCCTTCAACTATAAACGTATTCCTGGTGGACTGGAATCAGGGGCGCAACAACTAAATTTCCAAAGGGGGGGGGGGGGGGGGGGTAATATACCTTTTTATAAAGAATCATCGATCCCCCCTATTGAAGTGGGGGGTCCGGGGGTCCTCCCCCGGGAAAATTTGTATTTTCAAGGTGGAAAATGGTGCTATTTAAGCAGTTTTATTATCTAAAAATTGATTACACAGCACTTTCTTTGCCCCCGTTTGCCCCCACTTCAAGGTTTCAGAGGGGGGGGGGGGGGGGCAAAATACCCTTCCCCCCACCCCTATTTTTGCGCCCCTGCCTTCAACTGTAAACGTATACCTGGTGGACTGGAATATTAGTGTCGATAATCAGTAGAATGTGCTCTCACCAAAAGCCCCTAGTCTGTAGTTGGGAGCCACCAAGACGACTGGGTTGTCCAACAGGTTGTCGGGACAGTAGTCCACGCTGTTGGCAGAACCGTGAGAGAATCCCCCGGCGTGCAGGAGTACCACCACATCCCACAGCTCCGCGCTCTTGTCGCTGTCGTTCAGTAACTGTGCATGGCATCCACAATCCACAGCTTTGTATTGGAGAGAACTCTTTAGGAGCACAGTGCATCACTTGTGTTTTACCAGACAGTACTGTGCGGGCATTATTGTCACTGCCATGATTGGCGCAGCTATACAGAATGAATTTGAATTCTACCAAAAAATGGTTGTCTGTAAAGTCAGTTTACGGACGATAGTTTAACGTGACAACGTCATAACAAAACATTGATGAAATGATTGCATACTTTTATGAATAAAATTGATTCATTTTTATTGAATTATCACTATTTTGTATGGATACAAAGAAGGAGTGAAATGAAATCTACAATTTAATTGATAAATTTACTTTTATTTGCACTCATTAATTCAAATATGTTTATTACTTTAACAAACAGATTATTTTAACTATAACTTTTATACATGTTTGCTTTTTAACTTCTTCCAATCTGTGTTATTGTTTAGGATAGGACGATAATAGGAAAAGTAGGAAACGAATGGGAGTGTTTCAAGTTTAATGTGCCTCGCAAAAGTCAAATTGATGGTTGTTCCAATAGAGTGGAAGAGAGATAGATGCGGCGCAAGCGTACAATGAACGTAACGGGACAATGTGTGTAACGGGACAATGAGTCATCCTTTTTTGTGCGTGCAGCCGGCGTTCATCGATTTATTCGTCAAAAACTTTGGCTGAAGGTTCATCACGACAAAGATGTTGAAAACATCTGTACAACTTATACCAGCCTTGGGAAGCACTTTTGACCATATACAGGTATGTCTTTGAAATTGAGTCTAAACTACATTTTTATTTTAAATAATAGAGAACGTATCTACGATAGAAACAGTGTCAGGTTTATTTTTAAATGAATAAAGTTCTACAACTACAATTGTCCATAATTATGTCACTGTCACAAAATTATGTCATTGTAATATATGTAGAAAAAAGGAGTTACCTAGTGAGCTTTGAAAACAGATACCAACAAAATACGCTACCTTTTTTATTTGTGGTTAAATGTTTTACAGCACCAACCATTGTGTGTACATTATACTTTATACCCACAGGATCCAATAGAAAACACAGAAAGCAAATCTGTTCGACAACAGGAACCATAGAAATTTCTGTAGGATTTTGTTGCTTTCTGATGTAAAATTTTTGATAGGGTTACAAGCCTTACAACTTTATTACTTATTTGAAGCTCATAAACTATGCCACACTGGATCTGATATACATGACATATGTCCAGAAACTAAACCCTGCAAAGCTACAGACGTGAACAGCAGCGCACAAATTTGACTTTGGCAGGTTTCAGGGAACTACTCCACTGGCCTAGAGCGTGATCACATTTGCAGTGGCATTCAGATGCTCCATAGGAAACTGGCGATGAGCTAGGTCCAGGTGTTTAAAGTCAGCCACACGCAGTTTGGTTTCAGGCACTCGCTGGTACAGCCGTATGGTCTTCCTATTCGGTACATTTCTGTTTTGAAAAGCGCCCTTGGTAAATGCACACTGCTTCTGCTGCAATTTCTTTCTCCTGCCCGTACACAATTAACATATCAGCCATCTCTGCGGATGTAAAGTCTGCCATGCTATTGCTGTTTGTCGTAACTGTTATCGCAATGCCGTACTCATTAATACTCATCACTATGTTGATCATCCAAAACGAAACGTGTAAGCATGCCACAACCAACCATGCCTGGTGCTGTACGCCAGGCTTCTGGTAGCTAATGCATTTGACTAACTCCAAACATCTGCGCCCGGCTTGTTAGCTGCTTGCCGCAGAGCGTCTGAACGCCTCTGCACTGCATTAACGCAATCTCTCAGCCAACCGAGTACTCAATAAAGCCCGCCAAATTCAAATTTGCACGCTGCTGTTCGCACCTGTAAATTTGCAGGCTTTCATTTCCGGACACGTTCCTTAACAAAAAATTGTGTGTTTTGGCATTCTCTGCCACCCATTAATTTATGCCCTGTAGTTTGCGAACATTTTATATATTATCTCCGATCCAGCCTTGTCAACACATGATAAGGATTACACTGAGGACCTTGTGCTTAATTTAATTTTAAAATTTAACTCTAGAAAGCATTTTTGCAGTGTTTTATCTGATAACAATGAGTGAATGAATCAAGGTTTCGACGACATTGATTCCTTTAGAGACGAAGGGTTATGTGATGGGAATGGAGCATTTGACTGCAGGAACTGGCAACGTTTGCCACTTCCTGCACTTGCAAAAAAAATCAGGGTAAACCCTGCTAGGAATCTAACCGGACCACTGCGGTTAAAGAGGGGTGAGATGTCCGATTTTGTTTTACTGTGACTTTTTCAGGTGAATTGCTGGCAGAGAAAATAAAACAAAATATTTATATTAACTTACATGAAGAGCACAACCAATTGGGCTATCCTAAAGTAATAAATAGGTAGTGGCTATATCACTCGCATGTGTGCTATGAAATGACGCAGTAAATTTGTGTATGGAGTTGTTTGCACGAAGTCAATCGCCAACTCACCCTGGTGGTGTACACGTTGAGGTGAAGGCAGTCCTCGTGGCCCACTATCTTCCTCTCGGGGTGCGTGCGCTGGGCGCACACCTCGCGGTCCCTGGAGGCGTCCAGCACACCGTCCCACGACTCGGCGGCCACCGGGTCCTGGCGACACCCCGCCTTCGACAGTCCCCTACAGGCTCGGCCACTATCACGTCTGCTGCTTACACACAACAGTGAGGCTGCATTCCGAGGTTACGAAATCATAGCTTGGACTTTAATATAACCATGGGTGGAGCCAGGGGGGGGGGGGGTTAGGGGTTCAACCCCCCCCCCCCCCCCCCCCCCCTAGAACCAAATCTTTAATTAATTTCTTATTCATCACTCAAACAAATTTCATATTAAAATTAATAAAAATTTTACCATTACAATATTTAAATTTAAGTACCAAAAACTGCTAAAATAGCACTATATTACACCTTAAAATCCAAATTTTCCCGGGGGTCGCTTTAATACAAGGAGGGGAGGGGGCATGCTTCTTAACAAACCCCCCCCCCCCCCCCCAATACACAAATCTTGGCTACACCACTGAATATAACACTTGCTATACTTGTACTCGAAACAAATTTTAACGTATTTTGAACATAAACAAAATACTGTTACCACCACAGCAAGTAGGTACGTACTCTGCTTCTATTGGTCGCACGGAGCAACGTAAACGGAAGAGCTCAGCATTGCCGAGTTAACCCGTATGGGTCCATCTCTGCGCCATTGTAGAAACTCTGTTTCGTGAGATCCGTCTCAGTTTCCGTGCCATTGTGGAACGGGTCTGAGCGCAAGCCTCCGTGTGGCAACATTGCTGGGTTCTAAAGCAACTGCAGTTACAGTTATTCCGGGGAGAGGTCGTTATTCCGAACATCAATCCAAGAATGGCACGCACGCACGCACACTTACCTCGCACCCTTGTTTTAGACAACGTGTCACTCACTTCTTTCAAGGTAGCTTTAGCGATTATTCAGACTGAAATTATTGTTACGAACGTGAGCAAGGCCGGGACACGTGCAGGTGCAGAGCTGGCTGGTGACTGCCGCAACATGATATGCGCCGCGCGCGCCTGGAAGATAACAAGGATTGTCGCTTTCCTCCCTCCTTCCCACCACTCCCCGCGCGGCGCCCTGCCTTTGACACGTAGCTGAAACCAGACAGCTGCGGACTTACGCGAGCCGCCGACACGTGTTTCGTGAGATTTCTGCCGTCGGGTCGGCACGGAATGACGCGACTGGCCCCGGCCGCTCTCGCGAGTTCTGGAAATTGCGGCTGATAGAAAAAACGGCGGACGGCGGCCTCGAGACAGTGAGTCGGAGTTCAGAGAGAGAGTTCAGGCGGGAGCCTTCCCGCGGCGGAGCTTCCGGGGCGAGAGTGCCGCGGGTGCGACAGAGTGGCGAAGTCCCTGGACGAAGGTTCCAGGGCGAAGAGTTCAGTTCCGGGCAATAGTGTCGCAGGCGCGGTGGAGTTCCGAGCGAAGTTCCGAGTGAGGCGTCGAGCGGATCCTCGGTGAAGGCAAGTTCGTCGGTGGCGACGGAGTCCTGTGACGGAGGACCACGAGGGGTGCTGCGGCGAGAGTTGCGCCAGAGGTGCGGCCCAGCGAGGTGTGCGGTGTGTGAAAACGAGTGACTGGAGAAGCAAAATTGTTAAGTGCAATTGATTATTTGCCATTTTTAGATTATTAGCTAGTAATGTAAATAGTGGCAATAAATAAAACTGTGTGTGTGATAAAAATCTTTAATTGGGCTATCCTTTACGAACCCGCAGTAAATCGTAACATTATTATTAATATGTACTGTACATGATTATAGTCTGGTGCTGCATGGGTGTGCATTGTTGCTTGAGGGCACTAGACAGACAGCATTAACGCATTAACGGTCGCCATCTTGTTCCTTAAGGTACATAGCATCCAATTTTACAAGTTATAACACTTCCGTCACTATTAACACGAGAGCGAAAAATTACACCACAAAGCGTTTTTGAGGTTTGATAGATTATTTCTTAAAACTTCAAATCTGCGTTTTTTAAATGTATGATAGATACAGCCGTTTTCTCACATTCGTCGTATATATTTTAATAGTAGCCTTAGTTCGCTTTATTACGTCTGTATATTCAGCTGTAAAAGTCTGAATATTTTCTGAAGCACTTGTCAAAAATAGCGAGACTATCTTGAATAGTTTGTATCAATCACATTAGCAAGTTTATTTGTAGATAAAAACATGCCTATATTAAAGGCACTTCGTGGTTTTCGAAAAAACTTTAAAGACCAAGTAAATTCAGTTGCGAGATAATGATAGAGTAGAAAAGGCCATTTCAATTTAATTTTCAGAAAAAAATGGAAGTTAGATATGTTACCCGCAGTAATTTTGAAGAGACTACCATTCCCGAAACAGCAATATCGCCGACCTCAAGAATATCTAATGTTCTATAATTACCATTTGGTTTACGTTTTATTAAAAACGTAATTTTGTTTGCGTTACGTGCTCCCTGGAATTAAGAAGCCTGCGCTTGCAAAATCGTGACCGTGAAATGGGGTTTATAAACGTAAACGTCAAAACTATGTTTAATGGAAAACTTTCTGTATATTTTAAAGTTTTCTGCTTATTGCATGCATGTAAGCCAAACTAATGGGCAGTGTTCAACATACGAGCACCGTATCCAGAGATGTCTTGTGTCGGTTAAAAACACACCCAGGTTATCGCCCCCCTTCGCAGGAAAACCAACATATTTGCGCCCCTGGTTATGGAAATACCTCTGTAGTAAGCTGTAACACAACCTTTTTTATTTTGTTTCAAATGGCTTCCATGTATTTGTTTGTAGTTCAAATGAGATTAGATATTAATTTATCTCTTTTTCCCAAACCGGTCTCCGATGTTCTCGTATTCCTTTGGACTGCATCAACCAGAGTTCTATTTTACCACAGCGCACAGCCGAACATCACTTTACTAATGTTATGAGACAATTATGTATCAGTAGGTAAGTGAAGTAGGCGTCAATCGCGATTTTTTTTTAGTGAATGTGGCACCGACTTCAGTGTTTTCGAGAATGGTGTAGCCTTCAGTACGGATAAAGACCGCGGAGGATTAGTCGATATTAGGTACTACTGATAAGGGTCGTTGGCGAAAGCTGCTGACATACTAATTCATAAAAATGAAAGTCTAGTAAAACCCGGAAGTCTTGTAAGCTGTCGCCGCCGGAAGGACAAGCAGGCCGGAAGGAAGAGTCCTCAAGAGGGGTGCTGTGAAAAGGGAGGGGGACATCTCACCCCCCCCCCCCTTTTAAGGGCCCAGGCACCAGGGAGCTTTGTTTGTTTCAAGATTTTTTTTGAAGACTTGGTTTTACCCTGCTACGACGAAAATTACAAGTCTATTGCTAATAGAATTGACAGGCAATCTTACAAGTTATGCAATATGCACATATCACTTTTACAGTAACGGCCACAAGTAATGTTTACAGTTTTATTTAAACTGAGTTTGAAAAGTTGTAAAGGTAATTGTTCCTTCTTGCATATCCCGTTTATATAATAAAATAATTCATATTTTCACAATAAAATTAACTTCAGCTGCTTACTTTATTTTAACATTTTACTTTAAAATATAATTGGGTAGTTTACGCAGAACTATTGCACTCGGGAACAATATTCCTCAAAATGTTATAAGTATTTTTCAAAATAAAATATATTTTGGTAATTATCACACAGTTTTGTATCAAACACACACAATATTCTGTGTGAGAATACAAGAGGATACGCAAAAAGGAACAATTATCGCTGTATGGAGGAGGCACTGCTACATTATTCTCTCCGGGACCTTGGTGACAAACAAAAAGTCCGTGAAATTACACGATAATAAAAAAAATACATATTTATAATTTGTAAAAAATACTTTCTTACCTGGTTTCTGTTCCAATCTCAAACTTTGTCTACACACACAATACCTTTAATAAACAGTAAAAAAACTTGGACGAATTTCCAAATTATACTTTACTTATTAAACAAACATCGTTCTTTGTAACGTACGTTTATAAATTCGCCGAATAAGCGCGCGCATGCATAAAACATACTATTAGCAAACGTTTCAATAGACGCACCAACGGTACTTGCGTGAACTGAAACAGTGTAGGTACCCATACTACGAAAAAATGCGAGTAACGAAATGCATTCGTGTGTCAACGTTTCGTTACTCGGTAACTAGATGGCGCACCCGTTACTCAGTACCGAATACATACGGTTTGCTACAGCTCTAATCGAAACTCGCGGAACCGTTTTTTTCTTTTCTAAAATAGCACGCAGGCTGTAACGGACCCGTATAAAATTGCTCCGTGCGACCAATAGTAACAGAGAGTACTTTGTTGCGGTGGTAGCCATGTTTTTTTTTTTTTTTTTTTTCCAAAATACGTCACAATTTGTTTTAAATAGTACATGAATATCTAGTGTTCAGTTATAACTTAGCGGTTTATTTTTATTGTACACGTAAAGCGTACATTTTACTTAATTACTTGGTACCTAACCTCGAAATGCAATGGAAGCAGCAAGGGTGTGGAGGGATACGCACCCTGAAGCGCAGGTCGCCGACGGGAGGCCGGGCGTACGGCACGCCCAGGAAGGAGTAGACGGTGGCGTTGAGGCGGGTGGACAGCGTGGTGCCCCGCACGAGGCCCTCGGAGACACGCACCAGGGGCTCCTGGCCCGCCGCCCCCGCCGCCGCCGCGGCGAGCCAAGCCGCCAGCACCACTGCCGCCGCCGCACACACCTTCATCGCGCCGACTGACGTGGCCGCTCGCCCTATCTAATCGCCGTGTCACCTGCGCGCGCTTATCGGCCGGGCAACCGGCTCCCTGGGCCACGTGGCGACGGCCAGCACGTCAGGGGGGGGGGGGGGGGGGGCAGAGACTTAACACCAACACGTGTACTAAAAAAATTGGTTGTCTGTCAAGTCGGTTTACGGACGATAGTTTAACATGACAACGTCATAACAAAACATTGATGAAATGATTGCATACTTTTATGAATAAAATTGAATCATTTTTATTTATGAGATTATAAGTATAATCAGATTTTTAAAATGCAAGAATAATTAACCTTTATTGCCGAAATTGTTGTAATAAGCAATGAAAACCACATTAACTTTTCACTTCACTTTATACAGTCGAGTGGAAGAGAGATAGATGCGGCGCAAGCGTACAATGAATGTAACGGGACACAACGTAACGGGACACAGCGTAAAGGAACAATGTGCGTAACGGGACACTTTTTCATGCGTGCAGCAGGCGTTCATCGATTTATTAGACATTGTCCCGTCAAAAAACCTTACACGTTACCATTGACACTAAGTCACTGCCATTTACCTACATAAGTTGAAACTGCAGCTATTGTTAACAGCTCACCTTGCACCACACACAATAACGTACTGGCTTCACTGACTTTTTACTAAACTTTTTTCAACTTCTTGTGCAAGGGAATGATATCAAAGCTCGTCCGTCCTGCGCCCACACTCTTCATGTACAATATCCCACTTCGACATGGCTCAATTTTGAAAACCAAGGTAGTTTATTAGACAATGATGATCAACCTTGAGATGTTTTATCTTGAAAAATGTTTTATGCCAAGACCAGAGGCGCAACAACAAGGGGGGGGGGGGGGGGCAAGGGTATTTTGCCCCCCCCTCTGAAACCTTTAAGTGGGGGCAAACGGGGGCAAATAAAGTGCTGTGCAATAAATTTTTAGATAATAAAACTGCTTAAATAGCACCATTTTCCACCTTGAAACACAAAAAGGTACTAGCCAAAATCTTGGCTTAGCATGTGTGTGTGTGCCAGCACACACACATACAAATGTTACAAAAAAATTAGAGGATTATTTGGAGTATGTACTGTGAAACAGGATTTTTTTAAAAATAAATTAGCAGTCATTTTAGCTAATATTTATTTGCATATCTGTTGAGAATAATTTTAAGCTACATTTTTTAAACAAAATATATATACACTAACGATATAGACCATATTAATAATTATGTTCAGGGAAAAAAAAAATAGCATTAATCTTACATGGCTTTAACTTTGCCTTACAAATAAAGGCTTCAGTTTCATATTATCCCGAAATACACATTGGTTATCGTTTAACACCACACAAACACACACAGACGACAACATATAAAATAGCACCAGTTTATTTAGAAGTAGAATACTGCCCGATTCATAACAGTGGAGAACAATTTTTATTTACAATTGGGGGCACACCATACATTCACAACTCTGGCTGCCATTAGCATCCTGCCAACACGTTTTATGAACACTATAGAAACCTAAAACACTTTATAAAAGTAACTACAAATACTTGCCGAACAGTGTTGATGGCAATATATCAACACAACACATATCCTTCACTTGAAAATACTACAGTAACCTTCAGCATTCACTCCACAATTAAAAAAAAAAAGATTGTTTACCTCACAAAATAATTTGTCAACCGTTTTCTTGCATCTACATCAACTCTTAAAAATTAAATTAGAATTACAATACTTGGACATCACTGACAGTAAACACTTGTACATATATATATTTTTTCATTAAAAAAAGAGAAGGCATTTCAAACTATTTTTTTGTAATAAACCATAAATGTTTACATCCAAATGCTTAATTTAATTTTTTAATTACTGTGCATTTTTTTGCTGAAAGAAAGCTGAATTGAAATTCCCATTAAAATGCTAAAAGAAGACCTATAAATAAAAATATTTATTTCTGGTCAGCAATACTTCACAGGAGGTAATGTTGAAACTGTACCCAATATCGTGGTTGTAACCACTACATACTTCGAAGGTAAGCTTGGATCGCTGGGACTACCTACGTGGTTACATCAAAGTATTGTGACAGTTTAGCAGGCGTGTTCCAAAGCATTCATGTATCTCACTGCCTTCCCGTTCATCTGGCCATAGAGAGCGGTCGAATCACATGGATATCTAGAATAACTGCTTGTATCTCATAATGATGGCAAATTTTTACCCTCAACTTACAGTATTTACCAGAATCTAAAATGAACGCATCATTACAAATAGGGAGAAAGAAAACAAAAAAAACAATCCAGCCATTTTGGTTTTTGTTTTTAAGTTTTATGTCATAACTTACTTATAAGAAGCTTACTTACTTATATGACTCATGAAGCTCAGAAAATGGGGTGCATCTCCCAATTGATGTAGTTTTACATTTGCCAAATTTATTCAATTTTAAGATTCACTTTTTTTTTGAGTTACAGAGATTGAAAAGGATGCATAGTTTACAATAGGACTAATGACTGCCTAACACAGACCTTCTGTTCATGCACTTATTTCCGTTTTCAAATACTTTTCAAGATTAAAACCGATTGACGAAAAAACAGCAAAGTTCATAAATATTTACAAAGATTGGACTGGCATTTTTCCACTTAAATTATGTTCCGCTCGTAAACATGGAGACAGCTGATGAAAAACTGATGAAACAACACTTCCAAGTTTTTGACTAAACAGATCAAAAACATTCATCCCAGAGCATTATTTCACACAAGTACTGAAGTTACAGCATTATATATTGCCTTTGGGTAAATGTTTTTGGTACGTTAAAACTTCATAAGTGTAATGGAATTAATCAGTTGTTTGCTATTTCAGGTTTTTTGATGCCATGTTTATTAATAGAAATTATGTGACTTTTTGATATGTTAGGATTGTGAAAAAACAAAAGCTATCACCAGTACATCTTAAAATACACTGTAAAAATTTGTAGCAGAGTTAAAATGGTTACAGTGTGGCAAACCAAATTTTCAGAGGTTTATTCTCCAGCAATTGTGAACAAAAAGTGACAAGGAGAATTGAAAGATTTAAAGTGAATGTATGTAGAGAAGTTCATAGAAGAAATCTATGAGCTGTGTATCAAAGTTGTTCTTTGGTCTCAAAAACAGAACAAAAAATGATAGATGCAAATAAAGCTGTAATGGGCAATCTTTGTTTACAAGAGTAGATGGAATCGGCACTGCTGAATGCCCCGTTGAATCGCAGAACGCTAAAATCTTCAGGTCTGACAATGCACTTATCTGATTAATTGCAGGGTGTAATAAATGCAGAAAATCTAGAGAATGATGACAAATACATTCCTTTTTTTTTTAACTGGTAGTAAAAACCTTTATAATCATATTTATTTATATATATTTAGTAAACAAGTAAATTACTAAGAAGGCCTAAATTTGAAGTCAAAACTTACATATTATATTTCATTTCTACATTTTTAAAACTGCTAATATTTTTTCAGTCAAGACTTGAAATTTTTTTTATATCCAAAAATTAAAGGGCTGTGTACCTACTGTTTTACTCTAGTCAGTTAAAATTAGCATGAAATGTAATGTAAATTAATATTTCAAAGTTACCTGATTTTAAAATGCTCCAAAAAGGATTTAGAGACTGATATTTGTGGCAGGTGTAACCTAACATTTGCAGAGAAACTCATCTTCATTTGTAATAAGTAAAACTATTCACATTTGTAATAAGTAGTCCCTGTTATTTAGCAAGATGGTAGATCAGAATGTGGCACGAGAAAAAGGGGCGAACAGTCTACTGTCATGTCAAGATGAAATGTTGATAACCACAGGTAGACCACTCTGTAAGCGAAGACAAGGATAACCTACATTTTAGAACGGTACCACTCACTTGACATGTCAAAGAAGAATCTCTACTCACTTAACTCTTTTGCTGCAGAAAAAAAAGTCAATTTTATCCAAAAAGTGTAGCCTTCAGTGCCAAGCAGTCTAGGGTTGCAGGCAAAAATCACAACACAAGAGAAATTACACACAATATGTAAATACGCGATTCTATGACAAAAAAAAAGACATGCCACTTCGAACTATTCATTTTACAACTGGCTGCACCAAATGAAAACTAGTTTGACCAGAGACATGCATCACAGTGATGGAAAACACCCCATCAACAAAAATCACATACCACTAGCAAGCAATATTTTATGCATGTGAGGTATAAGTCAAATGATGCAGTTGAAGAGTTAAGGGCGTAGAAGCCACATAAATCAAGTTCAAAAAGTACAGCCTGTGCACATAACCTTCTGAGCATGCTGTAGGTTCAGCAAACTGAAAGCACTAGTGCATCTATACCAACACATCCATTTTTTTACAAACACATGTTACCTACTTAAATTGAAATGCATTTTAAATTTTAAGGTTAAAATTTTCCATTTATAGAAACTAGAAGATCAAAAAAGGCACTAGTCTTAGATTCAAATAAATACTTAAAAGTTCCCTGAATTCATCAGTGTTCAGTGTGCTACTAAACTAATTTTTAAGGAAATGACTACCACTATAGTAATATTATCAACAATATTTCATTTAATATCAGAAAAATCTGTTAATGTGCACATTACCCCTTGAAAAATGTGAGTATCACAATAAACTATATAAAACATTTAATGGCCAAGATAGCATCTTTAGATTTCTATTTCTACAATTCCCCAGACTTAAAATATTATTTTATAATAATATATACTAATTTGTTACCACACTATAAAAAATTGACAATGAGAACAGAGAAATCAAAATTCTTTTGATTAAGCTTACTAGAAAATTATCAAACTTTGTGCCTGGCTTCTCATTTTTTTCAAGTTCTTACAAATTCACAATGATCACACATGCATTAAAGGAAATACACAAAAAAAAAAAAAAAAAAAAAGGCGAAGATAGTAACCGTTTGCCATAGTACGCATCAGAATATTCACATTAATTTTTTTTTTTTTGTTGTTTTGTCAAAACTTAACACTCAAGTACAAATTTTGTTTTTACTGAAATAATTGGCAGCAATACAAAAATATTTTTTCTATGATAGCAGGCTATGAAATACTGTATTGCTAATAACTTTTTTGCTTTGAATGAAATACAGAATTTTTTTTCATGCAAATAGTATACAACACTGCAGATCTAAATAATGAATATGATGATACCTAAAACAAATTTCTTTAACTTGACTGTAACAAAAATAACTAAGTAGCGCTAGTACATACCTTACTAGCTACTGATGTCAATTTCTTCAATGTTTTGGGTTTTTCAAAATTTATAAACCGATAAGTGTCATGCATGATAGATACATAGGATATGACATGAAATTCTCGATTGTAAATTGCCACAAATGTGTAGTCAAATATTTACAAACTGGTTTAGATTTATAACTGCTTGTAAATTTTTTGATTAAATATAATAAAACTACAGCTTCATAAATCTTGGAAGTATCTAATGAAAAAAAGACACCCAAACTAAACACAAAATAACTGAAGAGTAACAGTAATAAAGAGGAGATATAAGGTCGTGTTGTAACTTGTTCTTATTTGTGACCATCTTTCAGCATTGCTGACCAGCAAAACTTTGATGTGCTTCTACATGGTCATGAATAGTGACCACAGAAAATAAGTAGCACAGAATACTGCAAAATAACCAGAAATGTTTCACTGGAGTAGTACCCAAAAGTTCAATAACTTCTGTTCCTAACAGTCACAAATTAAAAAAATTTAAAGTCTATTGTTTCACTTTTCAAGTCAGAAAGCAGCTCATAGAAAAATAAGTAATGAAGTAAACTTGATTCAACAGACAGTTATAGATTAAAAAAAAAAAAAAAAAAAACTGTAAATTTTATTTTGAATGCAGAGATTAGTTGAAAGGACCAAAGTCACATTTATTTTGACTGCTCCTACATGCTTTCATAAGTGTATATCATAATTTTGTAAGCTTACTATTGTCAATGTTTAAATTTACAGCACATACTGTACTAATTCATAACTGCATACTCTTATGAAAATTTTATGTAATTTGGCTTAGTTCAATTCTTTTCTATCAAAATTATGCACAGCTTTTCTCATATTTTAACACAAAAAAAAAACTTTTTTTATTAACAACCATTGGTTTCTGACATATAAATCTATATAATGAATGACAAAACTACAAAGATGTTTGTCTGAATATGTATGCCTTAAAATATATTGTCAACTTCATATTACAGATATGCATAAAACAAAATTATACATATTAAAAATTAAAATTTTGATAGTGGAGGATAAAATTCCATTTCAGTTTCCCAAAGCTTTCTCTCTGTACGATTAAATCATCTTTAACTGCACAAATAGATAAAATCACAAAATACTGTTACACTCTCTAACTGAAAACAAATTACCATACATTCAAAACTATCACAACACTGTGCAATGCTCACACAAATGGTAATTCTTCACATTCACAGCTGAGCACTGCTTAGAATATGTACAACCTTAAAAAGAGACCATTTTGGACGAAGAAAATTATTTTTTGTACCAAATATCATTAAATTTTTAAAGGACACCTGATCTTTCTAATATTTTTATAAAATGTTTTATGCCAGCATAAAATCTAATGTGCAATATTTTACAAAACGATGCAGTTTCTTGGCATTGCAGCTAAAAGAAGTGCTACTTAAATAACTTTTTAATGTTTATTTCAGTGCTATTAATTTATTAAGATTAAGGTTCCACAATGGGAACAAACTTAAAAGTAACATACTTAATATCATAATTTATTTCCCTTCAGCAGTTACTTATCTATGTAAAACTTCATATAGAAAAATATTTCATACTACGAAACTCTATATATTTGGTGCAGATAACTAAATTAGGACCAATAATTCATGATGACACCACTAACAGTCTGCACTTGCAAACGTGCCTTGATGAAGTGCAAGCCCACACATAGAGAAGTTCTAGCCAGAGGGAGGCATGATAACTGGAGCCCCACACAGCTGACCGAGTGCGGGCCTCAAGACAGTCCCCAGATCGAGAGGAAGAAAACTGGGGGGGGGGGGGGAACGAAAGTTAGGACCATCCGAGAGTGGGAAGACGACGACGCTGGCTGTGGAAAAGGCTGATCATCAGCGATCAACCGATTACGATGACTTGATAACCTTCTTGGTGTCTTGCTGGAGGTAGTTTAACCTCGCATCGAGGCGAAGGAACTCATACAGCTGCAACACATACAGTAAAAAACTGCTTGGTCCACTTCAGGTCAGATCAATGAAACAATTTATACTGTACGTTCATTACTTTAACTTCCAGAGCTGGTGAAACAGATCAATGTTGTCAAGACTCACAACTATAATAAAGGTTAGTAGTGATGTGTAGGCTCTATTTACCATTATCCATTGTCCCTAATGATCATACTCAATTTGTGTCTATAATAATTATAATGATCATATAACAAAAATTATAATTCAAACATAAATTTGCAAAAGCCAATTTATAGTTTCAATAAATATGCTTAAAACACCATCAGGGAAAAAAATTCATCCACGATCTGGATGACTGTAACGTGACAACTTCTCTTAAATTAAATCACCGGGGAATCCCACAATGTTGAACACCCTGGATGATAACTACTCACCAAGGCCAGTGAGTCTGGACACCAGTCTTCGCGCGTCAGCCCTCTTCCCTGTACTAATTGTTATAACCTGCGGAGGGAAGGCATGGTCATCGACGAGCACTTGTTCTTCCTGGTGGGCTGCACCGACATGGGGGCCACGTACGTCTCCTCCCGCGCCGGGCGTCCCGCCAACTCCTGCAACCCAGCGCCACAGCTCCAGCCGACCCCCTTCCCCCACCATCCCCCTCCGGGGCCGCCGGGAACACACACGGAAACAAAACCGGAAACAATGCAACTAAGAATACGTGACCCAAATTGTTATACTTTAAGAGGGAAATCACACAGGTATACATAGAAATTAAAAATTATTTCAGTTAGTACATTTATTCGATAAATACTAGATCTTAACTGGTGCCTCTTTTGTCAGTAGAGTAGTTTACATGGCCTTTCTTAAAAATACAAGGAGCAACTATAAAGAAAAAAAATGGGAGAAGGGGGGGGGGGGGGGGAAGGGTGTGGGGGTGGAGAAGTTTTTATCGGTACAGTTGAAAGGCATAGGTCAGAAAGCAAAGCTTGCTTTTCAGTGTTTTGACATGTGTTATTGCAATTTAACCATATAATCTTTTCCCTAATAATTACTAGTGAGGAAAGCAGTGTCTGGTCTTAGATCTTAAAAGATTTTCGGCACTGTGGAATGGTAGTTAAGTAATACATGTTAAATTCTGGTAACAAGTACGTAGACAAAAGAAAAAAATGCTCACACTGAGGTTGTTGCAACTGGCGAGCCTCATTTGCGACAGATGGTATGGTGGGGTAAGGTTGGTTGTGCTGCCAAACGGGCTAACCATCGTCGACACTGCTCGCTTCATTTTGCCAGGCGTCTTGTTGAAGCTGAACGCCCGCCCCACTTTCATGCGCGTCCGAGATGCAAACCTGCGGGACAAGCAAACTCCAACACTGTTCACACATACACAGTCAAGACCTTAAAATTTCTTTGTTTACCCGCAGTTAATGGATCAACACATATCTGATTGTTTTATCATTACTGATAATTTAAAAACCTTTTTCATTTTCAATTCTTAATGAAAGGTAATTACACAGGTGGACCAGAATGGCATTTTTACTTCACGATGGGATTCAATTGGGAACAATATTGGATGTTCAGCATCAGGATTGAGATTGGAAGCAATGGTATTGAAATTATGTCACTTGACTAGGTATATAGAAAAAAATTATTTACCATTAATATGTCTTTCAAAAACATCTCATCCATCCCATAAACCATTAGTAGTCCAAAAGATTTAAAGTTCACAAATAAATATTGATACATAAGTACATATAATAAGAAACACATAATAAAAAAGGGGAAAAAAAATCCTTTTCCTTACTCATTTCCTGTAATTTACTTTTGATCAAACATTATGTTATGACCAATGTTCAAATGTAAAACCGCTCTGATGTTTCTGAAAGAAACGGAAATTTATAGCTTAAATATTTGAAACCAAGATATATTATTAAAAATATGTTTGAGTACATTTGAGTACTTTATACAGTTAAGTTTTTATTTCAACTGCATTTATGAACAAGGGTTGAATTACGTTTCACAGATGTGTGTTTTTTTTGTGATATCTTATTGCTTTTGTCTGGTCAATACATGTGCAAAGTAGTGGTTTGTTATGTGATGTCGATTGTGATGAAAAATAAGCATATCATGTTTTCATAATATAAAAATTAGTTTCCCGGATATTTTTACAATTAAAAAAAAATTGGTTTTCCCAAAGTATTATACAGAGGGGAAAAATTATTGAATTCATTATTTTTAAATATCTTGAAATTGAATTGAATAAGCATACTAAACTATTTGTTTAGATAATTTAAATTTATAATATTCACACAGGCTTTAAAAGATAGGTTGCTCTAGGAAGTAGGGCTAACCAAAATAAAAGGGAGTTATTGAATACCTTCAAAAAACTCTCAATTAAAAATAAACAAATGAGAAACATGCTGGAATATAACGCTAACTTGAATGTAAAAATTATTTCAATAAAATAATTCATAAAATAAAACCTGCAGTAAAATCTTACATTTAAAATAAGAAATTAATCCAAAAATATAATCAGCAATAAATATAATGCCTGCATTTCACAAGAATGTCAAAGGACTTTAATGAAAACGAGTACTCACTTGAACGCCTTGCTTAGTGTGCCTCCCAAAGCATCACTGGTGTCTATGTCCAACTGGTTTGAGTCCAGTGTCGACAAATACTCTTCCTGCAACACACCACAAATGTATTACCTCGCCATAATTCAACCTAAAATTCCTACCATAACCAATTGTCTCAAACATGCATTGTGGTGATACTCTAAGAATTTTACTACCTGAAATTAAAATGATGGTTAGGTTAGAATAACTATGTACAGTTCAAAATACTGTAAAATAATTTCAATTATATAATTTGTTAGTTTAGGTTCTGTGGGATTATCGAGGAATTATAGTTGGAAACCGTACCATTTTTAGATTTTATCGAAGGAATAGTCTCCACTCTAGGAAGCAACTTTCACACCAGAACCCTCAAAACTATTTAGGGCCCTAAATACAGTATTTTAAGCACATTAGTCAGCATTTCAAGGATGGAGACCACAAAAATTGTTAATTTAACATGAATTCAGGTTTATGGGTTTATGTTCTTAAGTCTACACATTGAACATTGGGATTAACAAAATCATTTAATATCAATCCAAGGATATTGCAATTTAAGATGCAACCTTTTACGTAAGCATTTTGTTAGCTACATTAAAAATACTTTACTACTGTTTGAATATATTAAATAGGAAAAATATGCCTGAGAAACATAGAAAATAACGAAGCATATTGAAATGCTTGATATGTTGTTAAATGCTATTAAATTATACAAGACTAAAAATAAATACTATTTTTTATAAAATCTAGATATGCATCTTAAAACTCATAGAGCATTAACTGGTGCAAAAAGTCAAGATTCTTACAATGTTTGTTCCACTAATATGAAACCTATTTTTTGTCGCTTTTAGGAGTAAACATTTGAGTCAAAATAGAAGGGTTATGGGTTAATAACATGTGCATGAAGCATTATTGGAATTTTAGGGTGAAGGGTAACTGAGTACCCAGAGAAAACACACCAGCTGATGGCAGAGTTCCCTGTGTTTCCAACTGGTAAAACATTTAGCTTGATCACGCAAGTAGTCTGACCATTCAATGGAAAATTAAGAACATTCGTGAAGTCAGCATCACAAAATAACATGAATTTCGCAAATCAGCACCACAAAATAACATGACACTAGCAAATCGGCACCACGAAATAACAAGAAAATAGAAAATCAGCACCACAAAATAAACATGACACTAGTGAAAGCAGCAACACGAAACTAGCAAATCAGCACCAAGAAATAACACTGAACTAGCAACAAGTGTGCTGCTACCTTCACGGAATCGCAAATTTTCTAAATTCACCAATCGCATGACAAAGTTAAGGCTAGGACCCTAAATAGTTTGAGGGTTCTGGTGTGAAAGTTACTTCCTAGAGTGGAGACTATTCCTTGGATAAAATCTAAAAATGGTACGGTTTCCAACTATAATTCCTCGATAATCCCACAGACCTAAACTAACAAATTATATCGTTGAAATGGTTTTACAGTACTTTAAACTGTACGTAGTTATTCTAACCTAACCATCATTTAAATTTCAGGTAGTAAAATATTTAGAGTATCACCACAGTGCGTGTTTTGAGACTTCTGGTTATGGTTATGGTCGTCACACAAACCAGCAGCCGCGGCGGGCGCTCGATGCTTACAGCGTCCGTGCGGCAGAAGGCGTTGGCCACTTGCCGGCAGAAGATCTTCAGCAGGCCGGCCTTGTCCGCGTCGTCGTCCAGCATCGTGAAGGAGAACACCCTCTCCTTCAGCTCCTGAGGGACGCGGCACATCAGCGCAAACACCTTGTGGCAGTCTGGAACACGAGACACCACACGCTCCACCTGCAGTCCACCTCAAACACACGAACCTGGAGGGACCATCGTTTCGTCACTTCGCAATTAACAAGGTTCGTGTTAACCAAGTCCGTTTCACAAAATTTAATCACAAATTTTTTTACATAATTTCTAAGTAAAATTCAAATAAAATTAAAACCCTCACACAATTTTACACTGCACCAAATAATCTACTTATAAGGGATTTTAAAATACAATTTTAGTATGTCTGTTCCTGTGGCTCAGCAAAATATTTTTTTAATTGATCATGCTTAAAAGGAGTTAAGAAGGGTAAATAACTCGAAGGTCTATAAATTACTTACACTTTTGGATAGAAGTGTGAGAATATTCATAAACTCAAATAGTTATGAATAGCAATTAATAAACTACATATTCACATTCGGATGTTGAATTGAGGCGTTTGCCACGCCTCCATTAACTTTACTTTTATTATTTGTTTGTTTTAACGTCCTTTTAATTTGGTAATTAATTATATAATATGTTATGATAGATTGTTTGGCACTTGGTTCATTTTCGTCTTGAAGATCGATTAAAACAAAAGCATTACGGACATTCGCGGCGCTGCGCTTGTGTGTGTTTCCGCGAGCCAACACCGCGCGGCGCGCTGAGCCTTATGACGTCATGGTGACGCGTTAACCGGCGACGGTCTGCGGCTGGCGAGCGGCGGAGACGGTGCTGGCGGCTGGTGGAGTCGACTTCGGCTAGCGGGTGCAGGCGTGTTGCGCCGCTGCTAAAATGGAAAGGCTGTTCCATTCACCTACGCATCGACGAGTGCCCAGCCCGGGTTATCGTCCACCATGCTGCGCAACTACAAGTAAGCCTCGACGCAACCGCTATTAACAGCCGGACACCGGGTTGGTTTTTCAAGGAAAAACAATGAGCAGAGAGACTTGACTGATCATAAACTCAAATTCATTATCTTGCTAGTTTCTTGAATCGTAATGTGGCGCAATAAACTCTACTTCTCCTTTTTACGCTACGTGAGAATTTACGTAAACTGCAGGCCAGACTTAACTCATTGCTGTGGTGCGGGATGTGAGACTCGCATAATTACGTCGAAACGAGAGTCCGGTTTGACTAAAACATTGGGAATTGTGCCTAAACAACAGTTATAGACAATTACGTCATCCAGGATTGTATTCAACGGACCTGTTAGGGAAAAACTAATGCTTTCTAAATATTTGTATAATTACCCGTAATATAGTGTTTATAATATGTGGTTACTTTAGATGTCCTTTTCTTTAATGCGAGATCTAGATCTTCTGCAGATTTGTGTTAATGGTTCTGTATTTCAATGTACCAAGCCGATGCCAAGCGGAAATATTAAATAGTAAACAGGCAGTGATGTTTTCAATTATTATCCAGGTCATTCTTTTTTGCCTAGGGACCGTACTTCTCACTGCATTTAGTTGGTACTCCCTTCTGCGATCTCCGACTTTAAACTCGAGCGCCTTAAGTAAGGCCTCAAAACTGCGCAACTCTGCTGGTCAGAGTCGCAGACGCGGTAGTTTTCGGTGTTTAAGATACTTATTGATTTTTTATATCACCAGTATGGCATTGGCTTGGATATATAAATTACATAAAGAGGAGATAATGACTAATTTAAGAGCTGCGTCAGTCGAGCACAGTGCGGACGAAAGCATAGATGTTTTAAGACAGAAGTTTGTGGCGCATTTGAAAGGAGAAAGAGTTTCGTGGCAAACGGAACAGGCAGAAGCGAGTGGGTCTGGCTCGCTTAGTACAAATTTTCTAAAAAATAAGTTTGCTTTGCGATCATTAGAAAATGTTCCGAAACTGCAGTCAGCAAAAGTAGAGGATATATTAGAGTTTTGCATGGCCGTAGACAAGCTAGCTAACGCAAATTATTTTTCCAATGAGAGCGATTTAATTTTAGCTGTTGCTTCGCGTTGCACAGGCTTAGCTTACGATATACTCATTGCGCGTTATAAGAGTCATATGTCCTGGGTTGATTGCAAGGAGGCGTTATGGGAAAATTTATGTCCTTGTAGAGTTAGAGAGGAACTTATAATAGAGAAAACCCGTCGTTTTCAAAGAAAGGGGGAAAAAACTTTGAGTTATGTACATGACATTTTGGACCATGGTTCGGCCCTTAATGTCCAAATGAGGGAAATGGAGTGGATACGGTTAGTCTTAGAAAACTTGCATCCCCACATTAGAAGGGAGTGTAGTTTTGTGGAGAGGCCCACCAGCTTGTTCGATATTAGTAATTGGGCGGTGGAGGTGGATAATGTGTGTTGGGTTTCCGATTTATGCGAAGAGGAGGAAAAATCAAACATTTTAAAAGAGGGTGAAAGTAGCGTGGGGATAAATGGGGAAGCGGACTTGAATGTCACGAGAGTGGATAGGTGCAGTGAAGTTGATAAGGTGGGTGTAAAGTCTGAAATTTCAGCATATGATCAAAGTAATAAATATAAAATTAGAAAGAAGTGCTATGCATGTGGCAGTGAGAGGCATCTCATCGCTAAATGCGCAGAGAAGAAGCAGAGTAAAGGTCAGGGGAATAACGTTAGACGAGTGTGTGGGTTTTGCGGCAAGTGGGGGCATTTGTCTCGCAATTGTTTACAAAAAAAAAGGGTTAGCGGGTTTCGTTTTGAAAATAAGCATCGTCTGGCGGTATTGAAAGCTAGAAGTAATATGTGTGTCAGGGTAAGTTTTTATGAGGAGATAGTCTCGGGTTTAATTGATACCGGGGCTAGCAATTCATTTGTACAGCAGGCGTTTTTGAGTAGGTTAATAACGAGACATCCCGAACTAAAAAAAAATTTAAAAACGGAGCCAGGGTTTGAGGTACATTTGGCTGACGGGAAAAGCCGGAAAATCTCCTTGAAAGTACGTTTGCACTTTAAAATAGGAAATTTTGCCTGGACACGTGATTTTTGGGTAATGCCTGGACTACTCGAAGAATTGATTTTAGGATGGGATTTCTTAAAGGGCACGGGAGCTATAGTGGATTGTAAGAATAGGAGGTTATGCTTCGCGTTTGATAAAAAAGTCAAAATTAGTCTTGAGGCACCCAAGAATAAATTTGAAGTTTGTTGCGGAGGTTTAAAGGGGGTGGAGGAACACTTAACAGAAAAACAAAAGGACGAAATCAGGGATATTTGTTTTCGTTATCCCGATGTAATTACGGAAAAGGTGGGAAAATGTGAATTGATGCCGTACCGGATTGAATTAATTGATCAACGTCCGGTGAGGTGTGTGCCCTATCAATGTGCACCTCCCAAAATGCTAGTTTTTCGGGAAATCATAGATGATTTACTTAAGCAAAATGTTATAGAAGAAGCGAGTTCAGAGTACGCTTCACCCGCCTTTTTAGTAAAAAAAAAAAACACCGGGGAAGTATCGCTTAGTCTTGGACTACCGAATCTTGAATGATCGCATAAAACTAGATGGTTTCCCGCTGCCCAAGGTGGAAACTGTGCTGCAATATTTGGGGCAAGCGAAATATTTTACGGTGTTAGACCTTAATGCTGCTTTTCACCAATGCATGTTGGAGGAGAGTGGCAAGAAGTTCACGGCTTTTGTTACCCCGTGGGGACAGTACCAATGGAAAAGAGTGCCTTTCGGGGTAAATTTTGGCTCACAATGCTTATCGCATATCTTATCTTACATTCTGAAAGAATATCAATTTAAAAATGTCATTAGTTTTCTGGATGACATCTGTATATTTTCTAATTCTTTCGAGGAACACTTGGAACATGTGGAAGGGGTTTTGCAAAAATTACGAGGTGCAGGGTTAACAGTCAATCCTGAAAAAGTTTGTTGGGCCAGAAAGAAAATTCGGTTCCTGGGTTTCATTGTTGGGGAAGGAAAAATTGTAATGGACCCTGACAAAATTGAGGCCATTGTAAATTTCGCGAGACCTCGAAATGTTAAAGGCATCATGAGATTTTTGGGCATGATGGGCTATTTTAGCCGCTTTATTGAGAACTATGCGGATTTGTGATACCCTTTAAATAATTTAAGAAAAAAAGGGGTTATTTTTAATTGGGGTGAGGTAGAGGAGGCCGCTTTTCTCGGTTTGAAAAAAGCCATTTCCCACCCACCGGTGTTAGCGTTACCAGATTTCCAGAGGCGATTTGTAGTGCAGGTTGACGCTTCGAGTGTCGCGTTAGGCGCGGTTCTCTTGCAAGATTTTGGCAAGGGTCTACAACCCATTATGTTTGCTGGAAGAACACTTAATAGACATGAAAAAGGTTATAGCACATATGAAAAGGAAGCTCTTGCTTGCGTGTATGCTTTGGAACGTTTTGACACTTATCTAGAGCATGACGAATTTGACCTTTACACGGACAATCAGGCTTTGACCTGGTTGTTTTCGCATCCGAGACAACTAGGGAAAATAGGGCGGTGGGTAATGAGGCTCACTCGGTTTCGGTTCAAAATAATTCATGTAAAGGGAAAGGACAATGTGGTCGCGGATGCCCTTTCGCGGATGTTTGAGGAGGAAGGCGGTGAACAGGATTTGGAAGACGAGAGTGAAGTAATCAGGTGTGGGCGTTTTACTGTGGAGCCAGAACTATTCAACAAAGTTGAGGAGGTGTTAGAACAAGATTGGGAAGGGCAAAATATAATGCGAGATTTACTGCAGGGCAAGAATAAGAATTTCGTGTTAGTGAAGCATAGATTATATTATCAACAAAGTGGGAAAGAGAAAAGACTTTATATTCCTAAGCTCTTACGGCCTATGGTGCTAAAATATTATCACGATAGTGCGTTTGGGGGTCATGGAGGAGTGGACAAGACATATCATAAATTGAGAGATGAAGTCTATTGGGCGGATATGAAAAGAGATGTGCAAAATCATGTTAACACGTGTGAAAGTTGCCTGTTAAGTAAACAAACCGTAAATTCGAAATTGGGTAAATACTCCGTTTCTCTGCCCACGCGTCCCTGGGAGAAGGTTTTCATAGATATTTTTGGTCCTTTGCCTCGATCTCGAGAGGGAAATAATTGTCTTTTGATTATTGTGGATGGTTTCACTAAATTTAATTTTTTTTTACCTTTATCTGACATGAAAGCGGCAAGAATTGTCAAGGCTCTTACGCAAAGAATATGGCAAATTTTTGGAGCACCTGAGAATGTGGTTTCTGACAATGCGGCCTATTTCAATAGTCAAATATTTGGGAACATGTGTTTTCGTTGGGGAATTTGCCAGATTAACACCAGCCCGCATTATCCTTGCCCTAACCTGGTAGAAAGAGTGAATAAAAATATCAAGATTGCACTTACTATTTATCATCATCAAGACCATCGCCAGTGGGATGAAAATTTGGATATGCTGAGTTTAGGATTTAACATGGCTAAACATGACGCCACTCATTTCACTCCCGCCGAATTATTTCTGGGGCGGAAAATACCACACCCTCTTTTAAATATTTTGGGTATAGGAGAGGAATTATGGGCGATCAGTAGTCCACGGTTATTAGAAGGTAAATGGGTAGAAGCTATAAAAAATCTCCAGAACGCTCAGAATAAGGTTGCGAAACAATATAATAAGGGGCGCTTAGAAAATCCTTTTAAGGTGGGAGACTGGGTGCTCTGCAAAAGTTTTCCCATCAGTAACAAAGCGCTGCACAAAACCGCTAAATTAGAGTTTTCTTACCAGGGGCCTTACAAGGTGATAAGGCATTTAGGGGGAGTAACCGTTCTTTTGCAGCGTGTGGACAAAAGTTTTGAGACACGTAAGGCGCATATTAGTCATCTTAAGAGGTTCACACCCGATCAAAGTAAATGATTGTTTTTGCCCTTTTTAGTCATGTGAATAGAGATTTTTTTTGAAGTATGTTGTTGTTTGTTAACGAGTAAACGGGAAAGTGGCACAAAGCATTGTTTGGTCTTAATTATTGTTTTACTTTGTCTCTCTCTAGTGTTTTTCTTCGCGTGTTTTTTCTCACTGGGTGCTTTTTTCTTCTTGCTTTTCCTTGAGGTCTGTTGCTTGAATGGCGTGTTTTGAGTGCTTCCCCGTTTTCTCGCCTTATAGTGGCTCGTAGCTACCTAAATTTCTTTTGTTTTTGGTGTTAAATTAGTTTTTTTTTAAGGGGGGGATATTGAGGCGTTTGCCACGCCTCCATTAACTTTACTTTTATTATTTGTTTGTTTTAACGTCCTTTTAATTTGGTAATTAATTATATAACATATGTTATGATACATTGTTGGGCACTTGGTTCAATTTCGTCTTGAAGATCGATTAAAACAAAAGCATTACGGACATTCGCGGCGCTGCGCTTGTGTGTGTTTCCGCAAGCCAACACCGCGCGGCGCGCTGAGCCTTATGACGTCATGGTGACGCGTTAACCGGCGACGGTCTGCGGCTGGCGAGCGGCGGAGACGGTGCTGGCGGCTGGTGGAGTCGACTTCGGCTAGCGGGTGCAGACGTGTTGCGCCGCTGCTAAAATGGAAAGGCTGTTCCATTCACCTACGCATCGACGAGTGCCCAGCCCGGGTTATCGTCCACCATGCTGCGCAACTACAAGTAAGCCTCGACGCAACCGCTATTAACAGCCGGACACCGGGTTGGTTTTTCAAGGAAAAACAATGAGCAGAGAGACTTGACTGATCATAAACTCAAATTCATTATCTTGCTAGTTTCTTGAATCGTAATGTGGCGCAATAAACTCTACTTCTCCTTTTTACGCTACGTGAGAATTTACGTAAACTGCAGGCCAGACTTAACACATTGCTGTGGTGCGGGATGTGAGACTCGCATAATTACATCGAAACGAGAGTCCGGTTTGACTAAAACATTGGGAATTGTGCCTAAACAACAGTTATAGACAATTACGTCATCCAGGATTGTAATCAACGGACCTGTTAGGGAAAAACTAATGCTTTCTAAATATTTGTATAATTACCCGTAATATAGTGTTTATAATATGTGGTTACTTTAGATGTCCTTTTCTTTAATGCGAGATCTAGATCTTCTGCAGATTTGTGTTAATGGTTCTGTATTTCAATGTACCAAGCCGATGCCAAGCGGAAATATTAAATAGTAAACAGGCAGTGATGTTTTCAATTATTATCCAGGTCAATCTTTTTTGCCTAGGGACCGTACTTCTCACTGCATTTAGTTGGTACTCCCTTCTGCGATCTCCGACTTTAAACTCGAGCGCCTTAAGTAAGGCCTCAGAATATAAAAAAAAATTGTGAATAATCACATGCACTAGTGTTTAGTTACATCACATGTGATTCCAAGTTATTATTTTTTCACCAACATTTAATGTTGTCGTTTCTAATCTACCAATATAATCGTATTAACGGGTACAGCAAAGCAACTTTAAAAAGTTTATTCCAAAGAGTTAAAATTAACTAACAAATTTAACATGTCCACGGTGGTCAACGGTAGCAAATAATCATGACGCCATTTCCGAATGAAAAAGAAAAAAAAAGTTAGCAGGAATGCTAACACCTCCCGTATTTTTATAAATGTTTGCTATAATTTGTAAAATGTTAAAATATATATTACAAACATTTAATTCTAGTGCCTATAACCTTTACTGTATTTGTTTTGATTATCATAATTAATCACAGTTTTGTTTGTCCCCGCTGTTTGAGGTTAGTTTCAGGTCTTCACACTATTTTTTTTGTTTAACCATTGGAATTTTTTAACCTGAACCTGATGTTATGCAGGCCCTGATTTTAGGTAGCTAGCACTCTGAGCAGATAATCTTCAACCACCGCCCTTTCTTTTCCAGTTCCCTCCTAACATCATAAAACTGTACAAATTCAAACTTATTTATCATCACTTTTGAAACAGCACATTATGTAACTAAATACTAAGGTTTTTCAAAGCAATGAGCAGTTAGATTTTTTTTTTTAATTTAATAAATTGTTGTAGTAGTTTTATACGGCTGTTATAACTACCATAATAATATTCTACATTATATATTCTATTATATATGAAAAAATTGTGTACTATATATTGTTAAATGAGTTTTAAATCTGTTTCTAAAATATTTGGATTAAGGGCTAATATTTTTAAGCACATTGCAATAGTTAGTATACACTATAATTTCCCATTTTACATGTATTTTTGAAAATCAAATCATTGCAGTACTTTACTTATTTGTCCAGTTTCTCAAATTTTTTTTTTGCACCTCAAATTCTACACCACCTAAAAAACTGGTGCTCTGGGAAAATCCCCGATTGACCCCTTTGTCCTATCGCCGGAAACGTTGTTGATCTATTCGGTTCTCCAACACAAATGAACAATGCTCACCCTCGGTCTCCCGTATGTCGATGACTTTCTTGATGTGCGTCAGGGGCATGAGGCGGATGTGCTTGTACGGCTTGCAGTTCCCCTGCTTCAAGGACAGCGTGCTTCCAGTGGTGTTGGGACTCTTCATGGAGTTGAACACTTTAGACCGCCTCTTGCACACCTGCGGGCCCAGCAGAGTTAAATGACACCATTGCTACGCATTTTGTGATTTTTGTGCAGTCCTTCACTTTTGTTACTTTTAAATGACTTTCATGAAATGTAGAGGGTAGACAGCTTTATCTGATCCATGTGAAAAGTAAAGCAAGTGTTCATAACTAGAGACACGGAAATTTCGCGAATCGCGATATCGCGAAATAACACCGCAATTTACCTTAATTCGCGACAAAACACCGAAATCGCACAGCATCGAGAAATAAAACTGATAATAATGAATTAGACCACCCATGCAAGACATCGCGAAAAACAAGTAAACACGACGTTGACGGCACATCGCCATTTTTCTAAGTTTCAACATGGCCGCTTTGTAGAAATGAAAGTAAATAATGATTTACAGTATTCCCGTCACGTAATCATTACAATTTGAAACGAAAGCAGTAATTGCAATCATAAACTAATTAAAAAGAGAAAAATGTACCTGAGCATCAACACAAAGTTAATAAAAAATACCGGCGATGTTTTCAACACAATATAGCTGCCATGATTTTCAACCCGCTGTATTTACACATTAATCTTGTAGAGAAATATAAAATTTTAATTCTTCCTTTCATGTTGAACAGTTAACAACCTCATGCTTTCAACTACGTTTGACTGGCTTGGCAACCTACTCGTTAGAGCTGTAGGTGTAGCAAACCGTATGTATTCGGTACTGACTGAGTAACGGGTGCGCCATCTAGTATCGAGTAACGAAACGTTACACACGGCTGGATTTCGTTACTCACATTTTTCGTATGTTTTACGCATGCGCGCGCATATTCGATGAATTTACGTTACAAAGAACGATGTTTGTTTATTAAGTATAATATGGAAATTTGTCGTCCAAGTTTTTTACTGTTTATAAGAAAGTATTTTTTACAAATTAGAAATATGTATGTTTTTGTTATTTATTATCGCGTATTTTCACGTTTTTTGTTGTTTTTATCTTAAAAGAGATAATATAATAAAACCGCTCTAATGAGATTTAATTGTTTCTTGGTTAACAAAAACTGTTAATTATCAAATATTGTTAATTGTTTATATTCTATTTATTATTATTTACGTGACGTCATACTGTACGCGTACGCAATACGACTCGATTCGTTGCTGCAACATAACATTGCATGTTATGCGGTATCAGAAGTAACGAGTAACGTAGCGACACGATAGTAACGAGTACTAATTGTTATAGTAACGAATACATACGGGTACACTTTTTTTCGTTACTTTTACACCTCTACTACTCGTAAACATGAACACATGGCACTACGCCGATTGATAAGCAAAATCAGTGACCTTTAACTGCCGTAACTACACTTCTCAGCAAATGCAATACGACCGCAGAGCAAGTGAATACGGCGTCAACGGGACAAAGAACAGCAGCAAGAAATATTAAAAGAATACTAAGTTGAGACATGCCGTGCCGAGGCAGCGCGCTAGGCGACACCGGGCCGTGCCGAGGCAGCGCGCTAGGCGACACCGGGCCGTGCCGAGGCAGCGCGCTAGGCGGCACCGGGCCGTGCCGAGCTGTTTCAAGCCTACAATTTTTATTTGCCAATAGTGTTGACTTTAGAGTGCAGTATACGAGTATACGCCGTGCCACTATTATTTAGCCAAGCAAAACTTGTAGGTCATAAAACCATTCTCAAAAGTTAAAGTAAACATGAAAAACCAAAACAGCGAAATAAAACCGAAATTTGATTTTTTCAAAACGAAATTTAAGGAAAAATAAAACCATTTTTACGGGACTCTATTCATAACTAATCCATTATGTTTGACTGGGTTCCTTGCGATCACTCACTGGCTAGAACTTCATTTTCTGTGTTGCCACATCCAGGTAATGCACCCGATTACTGCAGTTCCATTTCCGATATATTCATTTACAAACATTTAGTATGCCTGAGGCCAAGTTTTAACACACAAGGTATTCCATTTCACAAGATGACCAACCGAACATACCTCCAGCACGTCTGTGAAGAGATGAAGCACCAGGATGTCTCCTCTCCCACTGAGACCCTCACTAAGTTCCATGACCTCACAGCGAACTACGAAGTGCCTCTGAGACGAAACCAGATACGCCTGCAAAGAAAAATGCAAGTAATACAGATAAGAGCCGAACATGGCAACAGAAAACATTAGCTGTATGGCCTTGCCTGAGTTTTTAATAGGATGTTATAAACTGCTCAGTTTACCACTCTATTTACAATAATTTTTTGTTGGAAATTAGGAATTGCAAGTGATAAATATTTTAAATCAGAATTATATGTGTGTAGGGGCATGCTAAAATCACAATGTAAATACCCATTTTTATATTGATATTTTTTTACTTTTTCAAGAATAAACCCAAGAAGGCATAAAACCTTTGTAGTGCATTAAAGACTAGAACCACACAATCTTCATAAAATGTTGTGAGGACATTAACTTTGTTTTCTTCCTGTGGAGCCACGACAGGAGCTGAGCATTACACATGTGTATTTGATCTTCACTCAAATGTATTTGCAGAAATACGACCAATAAATGAGAAGATACTATCTTTATGAAACTTACATGAAAAAAAAAAAAAAAAGCGGGGGGTAATATGCAAAACATTTCTGGTTTCGAAATGCTAACATCGGCGGCGTAGTAACAATCTGGTATTGCTATCTACTATAAAGCACGTAATGTAACTACTAACCGGACAGCTGTCAATTTCGTTGTATATGCCAAACATGACCATCTGCGACTCAGTCTTCCTCTTGTCTTCGTTGATGTAGGTCATGACCTCGCGTATCTTGCTGAGGGCCTGCTCCAGGGCCGCGTGGTCGGGGTTGCTCTTCGCGGTGTGCTTCTGGATGTCTGCAGCACACACACCCACCCACCATGAGCGAGCAAACGCCAGCCCGCATCTCATTTCATAACACACTTTAGCCTTAATAAAAATTTAAAATCAAATTCCAACATCAAAATATTTTCCAATACAAATACCATAATTCGAATAATAAGAGTGAGGACGTTACTTTCCAACATAATATAGTTTGAAAGCAACCGTTAACAGAAACTTACACTGTATTTGAAGTTCACAGTTTACAATACTTAAACACAAATGTAAAACCTGTATGAGTTCAAATTTTTTAGGGATTTTATTATGCAGTGGATAAAATAGCTATTTGTTACTAGCTTTGTTTTGAACTTGTCAAACATTTCTGTATTACAAACCATCCCAGAGTCTGAACTTAGTAGTTCTGCTGTTGTTCACTGCGTACAAGTTGCAACAAAATCTGGGTAAATATGTTGGGCCCACTGTCATACCTATATGAACTGAGATGTACACTTTTATTTATTTATTTATTATTTATTTATTAGATTTGTGACATGCACACCAACAGCCGAAGCTTTGGGGGTGTGCACAGAACAAGTAATAAAAACACGACACATACAAGCGAATAAATACAACATAAACAGGATAAAAAAAGACGACACATACAAGCGAATAAATACAACATACACAGGATAATAAAAGACGACACAATAAAAAGAAAAGAAAAAAAAACAATAACAAACAAAACAATTATATTGAACAACTAAACTAATTTTTAATTGTTAAACAAACTGATTTACAACAACTTCATTTCTGATACAATAGAATCCCGCTAATCTGAACTAATTGGGACAGAACCCTGTTCGGATTAGCGAAAATTCGGATTAGGCGGAATTTTGTCATATAATGCCATATATTGTCTTTTTGAGGTGTATTTAGTGTCTGATATGTCAAATATGTATGAAAGGTCAGACGAAAAATACACCTTTATTGTTTAACATACATACTTAGTATCATATAATATTTTTAATTACTCATATAGCCTAAACTGCCATTTCAAATATTCCGAGTCTAACAAATCCAACAGCCTACATTACATGACAACATTAGGTCGAAATGAAGGGTGGTTCGTTAGTGTGTATTACACCTTCAACCAGAGTAAACAAAGCCCCCATCCTCCTTCCCGCATAGGCTTACGCATTCCTCTCCTCTTCCGTTCCCAACTATGATGAGTCAGACAGTGCGTCACATGCTACTGCTGTGTCACCTGCTACTGCACACTTGCCCTGTGTTTTGTGAGCCCTTGTGAGCGGTGTGTAGTGTGGTTTTTTACATTCTGTGTTTGTACCTGCTGTTGGTCATCATGACAAGCAAGCGTAAACATAACCCATGTACATTAGAAGAAAAACTGGAAGTGCTGAAAAGACTTGACAAAGGTAAACGTGCTAATCTACTATCGAAAGAATTCGGTGTCTGCAAAGCAATAATTTCTGATTGGAATAAGAACAGAGGTAAAATTGAGCAGTTTTGTACTACCACAAGTGAAAAAATTATTGAAAAACGTAGCAAAACGAGTGTCTTCTTACGAAAAATTGGACAAAGCACTTTTTTTATGGTTTACCCAAGAAAGACAAAAAGGAATCCCTATCACTGGCCCTGTGATTCAAGAAAAAGTGCTTCAATTGAACATTTTAAGTTTGCTCAGAATTTTATAATACTGTCCATTTTCATTTGAGTATTACCGTATATACTCGTGTATTGCGCGCCCTTTTTTCCCCTCAAGTAAAGGAAAAAAATAAGGATGCGCGCTATACACGGAAAAAAAAAAATTGGGGGGGGGGGGGGAGGCGGGGAGGAGTGGAAGTCGTTAACTGCCGGGTGACGACGTTTCTGGCCAGCCCCCACACATACGCACAAGCAACAAGGCCTCTCTTTCACTCACACACGCACGCACACAACCTGGTCTCTCTCTCTCTCTCTCTCTCTCTCTCTCTCACACACACACACACACGTGCGCGCAAGCACGCAGGTCTCTTGTTTATTTTTAGACCTCCCCCTCTACAGCTAGTAAAATAAAAGAGAGAGAGAGAGAGAGAGAGAGAGAAAATGTTGACACCAGTCCCCCCCTACCACTTCCTTCGCTTCTTCGCAGCTGCTACCGGTGAGTCATCTACTCCGTGTCACATTCCTGCCTGCCTCCCTTCCTCCCGCCCACGTACCAGTTGTGACGATACAGCGCTTCATTATCTTCCGTCTACACAGCAGAGTTTAAGCATTTTCCTGACGCATCACCACACATCAATTTAAATAATCAGGTACCACAAAATGTTAGTAAAATTTATTTATGGGGAAAAAAATTTCAAATTTTTTTTTCTTTGGAATTTGTTGCAAAAATCGTGGTGCGCGCTATACACGAGTAAATACGGTATGTTTCCTGTTTTCTAGCAGGTTAAATTTTACACATCACGGGTACAGATATTTTTTGATTATTTTTTTTTAAAAAGACAAAATACTAATCTGTATTTTTTCTTCCTCCAGAGAGACTTATAACAAGCCGTTTGGCTTCAGGGTTGAAACCACGTCAAAAATGAAAATTTTACTGACGTTTCGGTCGAACTTGCAGTCGTAATCTTCAGGTTAGCAGTTACCTACCTACTAAATGTCCGGACACTGCGATCCTTATCAGCTTATTACAACTTGCACAGTATATTAATTTTTCCTTGGTGTTCCAGTTGAACCCACGTTATGAACTGCTAATCTGGCACTACCGCGGTCCCCAAAGTGCTGGAGGGCACGGCAGCGGCGGCGATCAACAAGGGGGAGACGACCAACCGTTCAGGAGCAGGCTGATGCTGGGCAGCCTCTGGACCGGTCGGATGAGCAGCTCCTGGAGGCTCTGCCGCCCGCACTCGGGCTTCATCTGGCCGACCTTGAGGAACGCGTGGAACCTGGGCCGCGTCTGGTCGCACTGCAGCAGCATCTCCTTGGTGCACTCGAAGAAGTTCACGAACGAGGGGTACGCCTTCACCAGGTCCGGGGCCTGCGCACCACAAACAACCCGCACGTGCAAGCGAACACAGAGAGCGGATGTACTGTAGCCCTGTGCGAACAGCACAACTCTAACACAATATTCACAAATACAAATATTGCATTTGTAGTAACATAGTAATTTTTTTCAACCAATACTTGTGAGAGGTACTCCACGTTAATAGTTACAAACATTAAGTCTTAGACAAAACAATAAAAAGATATCCTTCCACTTTTTTGATTTTTTTTTTTTTGCGGTTAAAAACTTTTTTTTTAGTTTGCTAGCAGTTTTCAACTTTTCAAACAATTTCTGTATTACAAAACCATCCCCCAGTCTGACTCCAGCAGTTCTGCTGAACATTGTGCACTCGAAATAAACTCTGAGTTGTATCGGGCCCATTATTAAACTGAAACTGGGCTGTTCACATTTACATTGTACGACAATGACTTAACCTCAATTTAATACAAATGAAAATTTATAATGGTTGAACAGATCAGTGCTACAACAATAACACCACCACCTGCTTTGCATGTCATTTATTTGATGTCAGGTAAATAAGGTTGGGTGAAATACTGATTAGTGATTAGTCTTAAATAGGAAACATAAATGAATTTTTTTAATTTACAAAATTTGAATTATAAGCTCTCTTAAATTTTAGATACTCTTTAAATTTAAGTCATCTTATTCAAGAACCCCCTTTAATTCTATGTCTCTCTTCCCTTACAATTATGGTTTCTTAACCTAAAAGTTATATTCAAAAATTTTGAATTCATATTGAATAATTTGATATGCAATACAATTCAAATTAAATATTATGTAAAATTTATGTTACCAACTTATTCAGTAAGTGACTCATTTATAAAAAAAAAATTCAAATGAAATAATGTAACATATCTTAAGCCAAAATTATTTATTCAGATTACAGATTAGTTTTCTGAAACAAAGTATATTCATCATTTTTATGTGAAACAAATAATCTGTGATTATGATATAAACATATTTTTTGAAGTATGAAAAGCACAGTTATCATGCATGAATTTAATACTCAATTCAAAATTAAATTAAAATTTTAAAAAATTGATGTGTAATTCTAGGGCATATTAAAATCAAGGTCATCCTACATTCCAGACCACATTAAATTAAACTCAAGGGCATCTAATATTTGAGATTCATCCATACCAACATTAATAAATTTTTAAAATTTAAAAATTGAACTTGATGGTTCAAATATAGGTTTTTGCCTTTAATACTTCATTAGCTTATTTTGAGAAATTTCACTATTAAATATGAGGATGAATGTTCCAAATTTTTTTTAATACTGACACAGTGAAAGGCCTTTGTTCCGGCACATTCCAAGCTACAGCCACGCTAGACTAGCGATTTTGCCAGTTTGTCACAACACCAATATTGTTAATATTAAGTAAAATGGTATTCAAAACAAGTAGTAATAGGCTACACTAAATAAAGAAAGAAAGAATACAGATAAGCACTGGTTTTCTTCAAAAAAATCATTACGAAAATGTACCCATGAAATGTGAAATGTAACCTGCTGAAATGAAAACTGAAATGAAAACTGACAAAAACTGAGCTAGCTAAAAATTCTGTAAGCACAGTAATGCAACCTGGTGGCAATGGCCAACAGCAGAAATCAACCTTTGGGAGGGGGGAGGGGGGAGGGGGGAAGGGCTGGATTGGATTTCAGAATGTGTCGAACCATAACATGCTGGCTCAAAAACCTTCCACTGTACCTGTAATAAATACTTAAATAAACTTAAAGATCTGTCACCTGTGTCGAAAGTCTTACAGTAAGTCAACAGCAGTGGTGTTCAACCCTGTGTGCAGGAAGGGAACATGACATGCTGTGCAAATACCTTTATCATCACGCTTGGAAGTTGGGTGCAATTGTGGTGAAGGGCAGTTACAAAGCTTGAGGCTTCTGAAGCGACACGTCTAGACGAAAGCGCTCGAGAATATGTTACACGGAACACTGCAGGGAAGAGACTCAGGGGGGACTTACAAACTTGAGGAATATCTCGCCGATGCTGAAGTCCTCCCTCCAGTTGTGGTAGGCGTACCGGAGGTCGGCCAGCATCTTCTTGTGGATGTCGTATATAGGCCCCAGGTTACCAAACACAGTGTTCAGCTCGACCTTGCTGAGCAGCGGGTCGCCAGTCTCCAGCCGGTCCTCTAGCGGTGCCTTATATACCTGCCAGGCATGCAAGTGTTCATTACGTTCATTACAGAACCACCTCCACTAACATCTCCCATTTCCTACAGGCACCGGTGATATCATTTTACTACAGGCACATGACATATCACCTCCACTACCGTCTCTAGTTTCCTAAATGCACTTGTGATATCATCTCTACTACCCACTCTAGTTTCCTACAGGCACCTATGATATCATTTTACTACAGGCACCTGATGTACATCTCCAGTTTGACACAGACATATGGTGAAACCTAACTATCATCTCCCTTTGTAGTTTTGTGCGTATATCAGTTTTTTTTTTACTTCGAAATCTAATGGGAGTGAAAATATCTAAATATTCCTGATATGAAAATAAAACTCAAAAAGTAATAATGAAGAAAAATTGTTTTTGAAACTTTTATGAATGTTAAATAAATATTTTAACAAACAATTTCACATGGCTTTTTGCAAAAGGCTGAATATATTTATATTAAAGAACTACAAATAGAAAAAAAAAAATCTTTCTACTTTTTTTTTGCAGTGGTTGTAAACTGTTTACTTATTTTCAACTTACCTATTAATTTTCAAATTACAGATCATCCTGTAGTTTGTAAAACCATCTTGCTGTTCACTGTACATACTATGTGGAAATAAACTCTGGTAGTTTCATCAGACTAATTAATATTTTTAAATTTTGTACACAAAAATTAACATTTTAAAAGGATTTTAAATATCAGGGTTGATAGTGACACCAGGTGATGTGAAACTGCGTCACTACACTAAGAATACAATAAAATTTGTTATTACAAAATATAATTGAAGTTGATCAAAACTAATAACAAATTATTCCTTTTGGTATTTTAAATTTTGAATATTTATTGGCACAAGTCTACTCATTTTGTTATACGTAGAATATATTTCCTATTCTCAGGGACCTAAAAAGTGGTATTAAAATAAAGCAAAAGCAGTGCAAAAACTCGACGTTAAATCATAATTGCGGTGAAAAAACTCTTCTGTACAAAAACCTAAAAACAGTGCAAAATAAAGTTGGTACCAATTGTTTATGTTTGCTTTAATTCCTTAAAAATTTTTATTCTCTAGCCTATGTATAGAAACAATGCATTTTCAAAATTACGTAGCAACAGTTTATTAGCGATGCAGAAAATCATTTTACATTTCAGATATTAAAATACTTCAGTATCAAAATTAGTGTCTTGTTACACATACCACATGAAGTTTCAGAAATCTACCCGTAAATACTAATCATAAATTGTGCAAAACTTTGTGTTCCCAAAAAAATATTTGAATTTCCACAAATAATTTTAAAACCACTGCATTTTTGAATTTTGCAGTATTTAGAGAATTTTATGCTTCATTATTTTTTGAGGTCTCTACCCAGGCTGAACAGGATAGATTGAAACTATGCAAATAACAAAGAAAACATTCCTGAACACAAATGTAAAATTCTTTAAACAGGATATCCACTCAAATCTGTAATAAAAATTACCCTAATTTTTCCTGACCAAAATCTTAAAAATAGTCCTTTTTTTTACAATTTTCTGGAAGAAACAAAGAATATCTAGCCTTCACCATTATGCAGACTTTCAAATGATTACAATCATAATACTTAATTCAAAACTACAACTATTCAACAAAATTGATAAATCAATCTGAACCATTCATATGCCATTTTATTAACAAATTAGTTTATGAACTTTTCCGGATTCAAAGTAAATTCCTTGACTATCTTCTACATATTTCAACTTCCTTGACTTTTCCTGACTTTCCGAAACGTGCTCGCCATGTTTAACAAATCAAGTAGCATAGTATTTTGAGTCACTTCGATATTAGTATCCTAAATATACACTTCCTCCAAACAGAATAAAATACCGGTTTTGTTAAATTAAAGAGAAGGCATGCGGATGGAGAATTATCTATCAACTATACTGACAACCGCTGACTCACCACCATGATGGTCTCCAGGATTTTGACGTAATTGGACTCTGTTTGGACAAGTTCCATGAACACTTGCTGCCTTGCACTCTGGTTCTTCCTGGGAGTGTCAGACGAAACTGGTTCTGCCTCTGCACAAGCACCACCAGTGTTTATTGATTCACTTAATTTAATTATTAAAATAAGTAATAATTTAAGAGCATTAACAACCTTCTCAAAATAGGATTGACGATTTTGAAATACAATACGCCAGGTAAAAGTAAAGGTTCACAAATCATTTAAACTAAAAGTAAACCTAGCAAAAATAACACTGCTTAATAATAGTTTTAAAACTTAATAATAAATATAAACTAATAGATTTCTAATACTCATGAACTGTAGGCATTTGCTAACTTTTTTGCAGACCTACATCACTTTTAATTCAACCAACAAATCATGTTCTGCATCCTCTTTTAACAGAGCTGTTAAAATGAGGGTTACACTCCAGGCCCATTAAAATACATAAATAACTTGCAATTGATTTGGTGAATTGTTACTGCCTAATTAGTTTATTATTATTTTTTTAATAATTTACTTAATATCTTTTGAACAGGTATTTACATTTTTCTCAAGCCATTATTTATCGCTGTGCCTTAAATGAAATATTGGCCCAGGATTAAACAGTTGCTAATACGTTGACACGTGCCACGGGACCTTGCCGGCACCGAAGACTGGCAACTAGCTGCTTGCCACCCCTCCAGAGCCTTGGGATGACAGGTGGGCAGAGTCGAGCCAAAGTGCACCGACCTCCACCGAAACCCTTCATCCCTCCTTTCCTATGCATCCCCCTCTGGCCAGGATGTTACAAAAAGTTGTGTCCTTGCGGCAACCTGCAGCTGTCCAAGGGCCACAAGCAAACCCTTCAGAGGCTCCTGTGCTCTCGCTGCCTGCACCAGCTCCCCAGAAGCCGCTTCCGGACGCCTTGAACCACCTCCGCCAACAGTCATCCAAACACCGCCTCCAGACACGGACGGCCGTGAGTTACAGTAGTACGGGAAGATCTAGAGTGTAGTACGTCTCAAGCCTGCCTGCCAGCCAGGAGGTAGGGGTGATTAATCATATTGCAATGAACCCCCTATCGATAACCTCTTACCTACCTCTATTCGCTATGGAAAAAAACACACATTCACTCACTCACTCTCTTTAATCTGTCAGCTCTTCTTTCCCCTGCCTGGGCCATTCGCCGACCCATGACCCTTGCACCCTGCCGCGTTCCTAGCCTAGTGAGAAGTGGGGTGGTTTATCAGTGGCTGGAGTACCCCAAAAAATTTTCCTGCCAGGAAAATAGTCACACCTGAGAGAACAGGTCGTTCAGTCAGCGAGGGCATTGAGAGCCATTCAATACCCCTTAACTCCCCTCTTCCTTGCTCCTATGCCCTACTAAAATATGGGGAGGGGAGTGAAGTGACAGGAAGCCCTATTGGCCTGGCTGGCAAACGAGGAAAACCCCGCGCATGTGAAGACACCTAACAGGACCGCGGCCCAAGCTCAGAGGGCCGGACCTGAAGAACCCCAGCCCACTGCCACCTAGCTGCCCTGTGGCGGAGCAGCATAAAAAAAAAAAGCAGCCTGCCCGACCTGCCCTCCAAGACTTAGGGTGGGGACAGAAGGAGGGCGACAATGTATTACTAGATATAGCGGCACCATAAGATATAGGCATCTAGTGAGACGTGAAGCAACTTTGCTACCTAGGGGCTAGGTGACTTGTTTGTGGTCTAATTGTGGTAAAGTAATATAGCGACAAATCATATCGAACTAATAATTACACTATTTAATATGACATATGTCTATTGTTTTTGATTTCTCCCTGTGATAAAATTTTATTTATTTATTCATAAATAGACTTTTGTTTGACACAGTTAAGACATGTACGCATTCTCCTACACTAAACCATGAGACATAAACAATAAGTTATATCTAAGAATTAAACATAAAATTACACACTAAAAAATTAAAAATTACAGCAATTACTGCTGAATTATCTTACAAATATAACATGAATGTTCAGTGCCAAAATTTACCATACAAAATAATGTATTAAAAATTAATTTATGAAATATAATTAAATACTAACCTAAAACGTATCATTTTAAATAGAAAATATTAAAATATAATTTAAATTCTTATTATGATACTGATATTCTCCTTCTCACACATTTATTCAGTGTTCCCTTGATTATGTGTCTGTGAATTTAGAGAGCCAATTTTTTTCAACGATTGCAGTACCAGCCTTGCTTCACACACACTTCCCAACCGGCTGGTCGAGTCTGCAGCTCACCTTCGTCGATCTGCCGGTCAGCGCTGGTCCCGGAGGCGTCCAGGAAAGAGCCACTCATGCTGAGGAGACCCGCGTCACTCACGGACGAACGCCGCTTCTGCGTGGTCGGAGACTCGTAGGTCTGCAGCAGCCGCGAGACTGTGTCGCGCAGCCGCTTGCGCTTGCGGTTGCGCAGTGACGAGCCGGGTGTACCGCTCATGGCCCCCGACCGGTTTGGGGATATGATCGACTCCAAGTACTGCAACTCCGCAACAAGCAATCATAATGTTAATAATGATCGCAGGCTTTCACGGCTATTGTCTGCATTTTCTTGGCTTCCGGGTGTAGGCAGTGTCAGGTAATTGTCTTGCGACGTTTAACCACCTGAGCCAACCAGGAGCCAGCAAGCCTGTCATTGGCCGACAAGCCCAGCCAACCAGACACCAGGGTATAAAAGAACCAGCATCCTCTGCACCAGTCAGTCAGACTTGTCTACCTGATGATGGCAGCTGCAATGACTGACAATTACCTGACACGGCCTACACCCAGAAGCCAAGAAAATGCATGCCAAATAAGAAAAACTGCACACAGCCACACAAGTATTTTATATACTGACAGCTCTAAAACCAAACATTTGTTGAGAAAAGAGATAAGGGAGAAGAGGAAGTTTGTTTGCCTATTGGATAAGGTTTTAAAACACATGGATATGCTCAGAGGAACAGAGCAATGGGACCTTCAAATTTACATTGGACTCTAACCGCTCAAGTACTTAGTGCAGGGTACTGAGTTCAAACCCATGACCCTCGTCTAATGAGCCTAACTATAGTGTGTCTCGCGCTTAGTTTGCAATACACAGCAAATTGCACTTATTGTTGCCAGATTGATACTACCCGGCTTACTACTATTAAAATTCTTATTTTTTTAGACTATCAATATATGTTATAAGTTTTAATATATTTTTTTTAAACTTTAGTATTAGTTGTTTTTTCTAAGACCAGAAAATAGTGTCTTTTGACAGCATAGTAACAGTTGTACTTTCTGAAAAAATCTAAATTATAATACCAATTATTATTTCATAGGAGAAACTATTTGTAGCTGTCAGTCACTATTAATAACAAGACATTCCATTAATTATGTGCTATGGTCAAAACCCCAAAAATTTATAACATTAAAAAATATTAAAAAATTATTACAAAACCAATTGAAAACCAAGAAGGAATCTTTTGGATACATTTCCTTAAAAGTAAGAATTGAACGTTATCAGATGAGCTCTTGATGACTTATAACCAAATGTATTTCCGAAATTTTCATTCCAAATCTTAGTTTACAAAATTTATATATATTTTTTTAAGATTAAAAAAAAATTATTATGCAATAAAAATTTGTGTCTGAAACTTTAGTGCTCTTTGGGTATGTTTGGCAACGGAGTACACCAAAACAAGGGCAGTGCTAATAGTAGAAATCATGCACTGGAATGACAGAGCAAATTCACACAGCAGACTAAGGATGAGACAGGCTACTCTAAGCAATCCCCACCATCAAGAGGAGAAACTGGAATACAACTGATTTGCATGTACTGTTGAGCTATCTCGGCTTGTTCACTAAGTAACTGAATATTCAAAGACCAGAAACTTATATCGCCTCCTACACACTAGGAAATGCCTCGGTGATATTCACATACATCACAATAGAAAAATTACTCCCTACAAATAGAAAATTACCTGGCAAAGACAAATCAAACATTGATTAATTGATTCGCTCAGCCGAAGCTTCGCACAGGCCTGGTGATGAATGAACGGCGCCAAGTGTCGGGAGCCGACGGAGGCGGGGGCGGGTACTCACGTCCTCGAACAGGTACTCCTTCTCGTCCGCGCAGACCTGGTTCTGGATGGACTGCCAGAACCACTCGGCCTTGACGACGTGCGCCCTGAACGACTCGTCCTCCGTCTCGGCCTCGGGGAGGTTCTGGACGGTCGCATCGTCCACCACCTGCAAGCAGGCAGCCCACGCTGACCCCCGACCGCTCGGCCAACACCCGCACCCCTTCCAGCACGAAGTCCAGTCACCTTCACGCCTCTCTCCGTGGTCACAGCTCAACTCGCCAACAAGCGTGGCTTCAGCTCATTTCCGATTTCACTCCCTAACAAACCTACGTATATTCAACATGCATGTGTGCAATACGCAGACAAGATTTTATGGTTTTATTTTGAGTCCACTTTCGTTTTTAAAACAGAAGAGTTCAATGTAGTTTTTTTTTTTGCCAAAAAAAAAAATGTGTTTAATACTTACTTCGCCAAAATGGTGGTACAATTTATCAGCTGCATTTTTACGATAAAATAATGTGTAATAAATTGGTCTGAAACGGATATTTTCAAAATAAAAATAAATTACCGAGCCTTTGTTTTTAAAATGAAACAATAAGAGATGTACAATAAAAAAAATTAAATTAATTTTTCTGATCCACGCACTTTGGTACAATTTTAATTACGTTTTGGTTAAATGCTATTTAATTCAATGATCTAACATGCAATTAGGTGCTATGGTGTGTTAACTTGCATTTTGTTGCTATGCTGTGTTTTGACATTCTTTTCGGTGTTATTTCGGTTTTATCGCAATTCACCATAAAATTTTGTCCCAAGTAATAAAACCACCACTTTTATTTAAATTTTACATCAAAGTACAAACCACACCATCTATTAAGGTAACGTAGAAATGTCAAAATTTCAATGGTATGGAACTGCATTTTTCAATTTTCTTTGTATTTTGCAAACTTGTGTAATTTTGGACTTAAATGTTGATTTCTTTTTACATAGGTAACTTTGAAGAGCTAACCCTGTGGGAGGGAAATATTGGTGTACCCAATTAAATTACCAAATATTTATATTCTTTTAAGTGATAAGAAAGAAAACAACCAACATGTCGAATTAGGATGCAAAAGTTTTGATCTCAAACTACAACATTACACAGAGAAATTTCAGCATTTCTTTAAAAAGCTTACTCTTGCTTTTATTTATCATCCATTTGAATATGGCAGGACTCGGATGAAAAGTGGTGGACATAACAAATTTTTATTGAACACCCCTGTAAAAATTAATTATGTATCAAGTTGAATAATTTAGCACTAACTTCGTATTTTATTATGCCTTTTCCCTATCTAAGCCACTAAGAAACCCTGTACCACCACAAGGACTCAACTTGAAAAACATTGCCTATAAAAAACAGACAAGAAATTGACCACCAAATATAAAACTAGAATTTTATTTTGGCACTTGCTGACAGTGCCACATAAGCCAATATAACATTTTGGAAACTTAAGTAAACAACTTTCTACCCGGTGGCTATCTAGTTTAACAAAATAATTACAGGGCAAACTTGTAACTTGTATTTATATAATTTTCTTTTAACTTTCTCCACTGCGAATTATGTTACGGAATTTCCCCTCATCTCAAACATTAACACCACTTAAAAAACATTGCATGAATACAAAATTTATTTCAAAAATTAAATAATAAAAAGAAGAAAAAATTCTTTTGTTTTTAGAGTAGCCATTGTAAAGATTTAATTTGGTAATTCTAAAGTTAACTTTCTGAGACATAAAGAACCAATTTGAAAGAGAAAAAAGGAGGAAGGAGGAAGGTGAAGAATACACTCAAAACTCATGGGTGAGGAGCCTTTTCATAGCTTAAAACTTATAAGTGGAAGGAAAATACTATGTGTGTACACATAGTCATTTTATATACTATGTAACAAGTTACAAGTATATGATCAATTGATCATTGAAGATCTGTAGATAAGTTGTATATTTTCATCACATGTGACACTATAACTATATTAAAAAAAACTTCTAGGTGAAGATTTACTAGAGCGGAAGATGCATGCTAAATGAAGCTCACAATAAAAAAAAACCAAAACAAAAAGGGGCACGTGTCACAAGACTATAAATTTAAGAGTCCTGTGGCATGCTAGATATTATTTTTTATTTTTACAAATCTAATAGTGTGCAAATGAGAAAAGACTACTTTATAAACAAAAAAATTTAATTAATATTAATTAAAACCCTTGTCATGTAATGATTCTATTGAAGTAAAAAAATAATGTAGTGTTTTAGTTAAAAATTTAAATAAATATTTAGTTTATGACGTAGCCAGCTTGCTACATGATATAATTACAATAAGGTTACAACATATGCACTAAAAAAAGTATTACTACAAGAAGAAATACTTGCTGATACTATCAAGGCCTAGTACAAATATTGAATTAGCAAAAGCCATAAAATAATCATGAAAATGAAAAAGAAATTGTACTACATATTTGCTGCTGCCAAATGCATATTTTAGTTAGTTGAACACTTAAAATAAATTACTGAAAATTATCTTTGTCCATAGATGCATACAAATTAAAAAGAACACTGCAGTGTGTAAATTCATTGCAGTTGATAACATCAGGTCTAAGGACACTTAGTTTCGAAATTCCAAGATCTAACTGAATGAAATAAAATGGTTCACACTGGATTAGTGCTACTCCACCAGGAACCAATCACAAGTAAGCAAGGTTCTGCTGTATTTACTGTGAGTAAGAAGATAAATAAAGATCTGACGTGTGTAGTAGGTAGAGAACAATGCCAATTGTAACTAAATACTCATGCATGCGTATTAATTACATGTGAGTGTTAAAATTTAAATATTATTCAAGGTCTAATAACATGCAATATTTACAAACATGCAAGGAATTATGCCTAGATAGCTGTGCATACAAAGTTAAATTACTGTATATTAAAAAAAAAACTCATGGAAAAAGCATCTTTTCAGACAGGGAAAGCCAACAATCTCTGGATGATAGGCTACTGAAAGACTATGGGAAACATTGTGACATATTAAACAGTACACCATGAAACTAAATGTAGTATATAATAACAATATACGATAACTTGTCCTTTTCAAGGCTCATTTATCATTTCACTACAAAACCATTGAAAAAAGAAGAGTGAAGTTTGTCTGTATGCTAAGCACTGGAATTTATTTTCATAGCAAGAAAAGTTCCAGTGGTACACATTTTCCAAATTTCACATGTAAAGCAATACATAGAGATAAGATTATATGGTGTTATAAAAAAAAGAAGCAAATTTTGTTATTAAAAATTGTGGATTTCGTCTTTATCGTCATTAAAAATTAAAACACATATAGGCTAATAATAAGTACATATCAAAACCAATTACACTGTTTAATTGCTTCAACATTTCATTGTAGGATACTTAAAATGTGTACAAAAAACAATTATACCTATATTAATGACAGTTAAACAACAAACTGCAACTAAAATATTCAGTAAGTTCCTTAGTTTATGAGAACATTACAAACATGAAAATTAAAAGTAGAGCTGAACATTTTTTAAAACCACAATGTCTAGACCAAAATTTTATTACTATTAATAAAAATAAAAAATCCAAACCCTAACTCATTATACTCATACATTTACTGGTGATGTTTCTTTGTACATGCTGTATAGTACAGTTCGTACAGTCTGTATAGTATCAGCTAAAGACTGCTTTCATCTACTTTAACAAAAACCATAAATACAGGGTGCGGCGCGGCTACTTGCTGATTTGTATTTCTCGTCAAGAGGTGAGATCGGGTCGGGAAAGAGTGGGGAGGGTCTCACTCGAAAGGGCAGTCCATGACGTGTTGTCAGCCGCCCAGTCAGTTGCTGCCATGCGTTGGACCAACGAGCAGCACGCGTTTGCCGTCGAGGCTTACTTTTCTAATGGCCGTTCCATTATCGCCACTCAACGAGCGTTCCGTATTCGGTTCAATATTCGTCCTGCAGGTCCAGTTCCTGGTTGGCAATCAATTGTTACGTGGGTGGGCACATTTGGGGCGAGTGGAAGTGTGATGAAATGTGGGACAGATGGTCCGCGGACTGTCACTAGCCCCGAAAACATTGAGAGTGAGGCAGTCATTTTTGCTCTCTCCACGGCGTTCAGCCGCTGCTCTGGGGATTTCGGATCGCAGTGCGAGACGAATTCTTCATAATGAACTGAACTTTCATCCCTACAAAATGGTTGTGACACAATTGCTTAGTGAACACAATTTTATTGCTCGCCAAAGTGCTCTGTGAAAACTTGCCTCATGACGCACTCGTGTTCTTCAGTGATGAGGCTCACTTTCACATTTCACAGGCAGTGTAAACAAGCAAAACATGCGTTATTGGAGTGATAACGATCCGCGTGAACTTCATCAGCGGTCACTTCACTGTGAACGAGTAACTGTGCGGTGTGCAGCGTCAAGAGCGGGGATAATTGGTCCTTATTTTTTTGAGGAAAACGAACGTGCAGTCACGGCTTTGAATATATATACTGTATAGAAGTCGCCAGCCCAGGTTAAAATTTCTAATACGGTTTTGAGGTAGTTGGTTAATTCACCGCCGCAATCGCCACCATCTCTAGGGGATCGACTTGTGGTGGTCCCTAGCGGACAAGTGTCGAACTCTTCAAACACCCCTTCCCCCTCCTGTGGAACGACGTTGAGCTGCAGTGAATGATGGATGAGGGGTGCGGGGAATGACAGCGGGCGACAGCGCTGCGCTCTAACGTGTAAATAACAACTAAGACGATACAGGGCATTACGGCAGCGCACTGCAGCGGTGAAGTTCCCAAGCTGCTCATCATACGCTTCTGAAAGACGTAGAGTAAATCCTATCCACTCGCGACTTCTATACAGTATATATATTCAAAGGTCACGGTGACTGCGGCTCATTACACACAAATGATTGAAGGATTTTATTTGCATGCACTTGCAGAAATGAATGTTGGAGATTTCTGTTTCAACAGGATGGAGCCACGTCACACACACGATGTTCAATGGATATTTTGAATCAACATTTCACAGAGCACCTCAACTCATTGAGAGGCGACCTTGTTTAGCCGGCCTGTTCCCCCGATTTGGCTCTGTGTTACTTTTTTTTTATGGGGTCATCTGAAATAAATTGTATACAATTACCATCCAAGGACCTTACCTCACCTGAAAAACAACATACGCCAGGCTATCACCAACATACCCATCGATATGCTTGAAAGAGATGCTCAGAACTTTAGATATTGGGTAACTCAATGCATTGACAATGGGGGCCATCATTTGATGGATGTCATCTTTAAAACTATATAAGGGAAAAATTTCAGGTGATTTATATTACAAGAAAAATTCAATTATAATATCTCAAATACTTTATTTTTTTATTGGCCTTTCAAATCAGCAAGTTTCCACGCCGCATCCTGTATAAACTAAATTAATATTTTTACTTCGGACATATATTTTTGGTTTTTGAACAAAAGCCTAAACTAAAGATTGATGAAAAAAATATTATTTTAATAGAGAAGTATGAGATAACGGAGGCAAAGTTCGCTTTATTTTGTGTTTTGCCTTGTATTTCAGTGTAATGTGGTGTATTGACAACAATTTTGGTGTTTGGCGGTGTTTTGAATTAAATTACGCTGTTATTTTGTTTTTATCGCTGTGGTTAACAGGATTCATAAATAATAAAAACAATAACACAGAAAACTCCTGTCTTAAAAATGAAATTGGCCTAAAAATAAAAACAATAAAATCTTGTCTCTACAAAGTGAAGTGGTATTTTTGTAAATTCTCAGTTTTCTCCACAACTCACTGCCTTCCACTCACGGTTTTGGTTGGAAGTGGCTGTGCATCTTGGTTATATATATATTTTTTTTATTTAAATTTAATTTTCAAACATGTTTTCCCGATAATCTCCATGGCAACAGCTGTTCCACTGTTGATGCTTCCTTCATTTCAATGTAGCATTGCATCATAGCCTCTGCCTCTTCAGCTTTGCAGGGTATTTTATGCCATTATATTTTCCAGTAAGACAGTAAAGCGTATATGGTTAATTTATATGGTCTATGGTCATAAAGACTTCAATTATATGCTTTTATCTTGTCATTCTTACATTCTTATAAGTAATTCTGATACTTGGTTGCTTAATTTATAAAAGAAAAGAAAGCAATGTATACCACTGAAATTAATTTCCATTAATATCGTATTATTTCATTACTATTCGATTCTTTTGATTCTGTTTCATGTTATTTCACTTCATTTCAATTATTTCATTACATTTGGGTTCATTTTATTTAATTTATATTGTTTCAATTCTTTTAGTTTGTTACGTTAAGTTTCAATTCAATTCAATATTGTTTCCATCTGTTTTGTTTCAGATTAATTCAATTGTGTCACTTTGATATGTAGAGTAAGGTAACATTTAAATATATTTCAGTTCTTTTCTTTGTTTCACTTTGGTTTAATTAAAACATTTTTAACATTGAAATTTGATTCCATTAAAAATGTTTTATTTCATTACAATTGGTTTCTTCTTTTGATTCTGTTTCATGTAACTTCACTTCAGTTTAACTTTTTTTTTTACTGGTTCTCACTTTGCCAGTTATTACTGGTGTTTATCCATTTTGTTTTTAGTATTTTATTTACTTTTAACATAATTTGTAAAGCTATATTTTATGTTTGGCATTATTTGGAAAATAAATTTTTTTTTCTGAGACACTGCGTATTGTATTGGAAGGAAAAAAAAAGGACGAGACAATTGGGTGACGATGGTACCGAATTTCTTTTTCTTTTTTCCAGCTGCCGAGGCTTTCTGGCAGTTTCCGTATGAATTCCTATGATGAAAAAATCGGCAGATGTCCTTTTCCAGGAGGGACGGTAAATTGATCATGTTTTAACAACAGCCTATGAGAAAGATTTTGTAAATTTTTATTCTTTATTTATCACAGGAAAAGCCTCATTGCAAGGGTTAAGAAATTTTTATACACAGTTGTGTCCTTGTGTGCACTGTGCTGTGATTGGTTGTTGAGGTCACATGACTGCTTGTTCCTTGCGTGGTGGCGGGCGGTTGCATATCCTCTTGGTTTATACATAGTCGTTGTTTAAGTACTGTGCCAAAAATATGTGCGGGGGCGGCCGCTCACAAATAACATGTCAATGAGAGCCTACTTTCACGCTCTGAATGGACAGATGCATAACACTGTGTACACTCAGGCTTTGCAATATAATGTTCTAAGTATGTTACAAAAAGTACATTTGGATGACTGTTTGTTTTCTATCCAAATAAAATATACTATCCACGTGAATTTTTGAAAAACTTCTCCCTATCCCACTAAAAGAAGCTTCTTCACATGGCGCCAAGCCCAGGAAATGTCGTATACTTACGGTAGTTACTTCAGATAATGGAGTGAGGCAGCATTGTGGTAAGATACTGAAGTCACATTACAGAACCCAGGTGCTGATTTTGGGTTTCCACAGCTTTTTAAAATCCCCCCCAAGGTTGATTCCTTTCCAAATATCACTGGTCTATGTTCTGCTTACAGTGTGCAATCACCATGCTACTGATAAGATGTTGAGCGCACATTAATTTATATATATTTTCCCAAAATCCAATGTCATATTTCCTTGTGCTTTAATTGAGAATCAAAAATTCACTTAAGATTGAATAGTTTTCAAACTGACCTAAATACACACTGAATCATTTAACACTACAAAAAAATAATTTAAGGCTCAGTTTTACATACCATACTTAATTTTTTTCATTTTTTCATTATTTTTATTTAAGGGCTATTACTAAAATTTCAACTCAATACGTCCCTTGTATTTGTTCTGCCACAATATTTTCAACACTTGCTGTAATAGTACGGAGTGTAAAAAGTTGCACAAGAGATGATGATTACTAATACTTGTGTGCCCTTTACACCCATGATATTGCACTAAATGAATAGCCGTTCAAACTATTTGTGACAGTCATCAAATGCAAGGGAGGTGTTGAATCAAATTATTAGAAACAGCCCTTAAATAAAGAAAAAATAAAATAATAATGCATCTGAGATTACCCTCATTTATCGCATAATTGTCACATGCGCATAATCGTCACACCCATATTTTAGGGCGTCAAAATTTGGATTAAAAAAAAAACTCTTGTGTAAACTTTGCATGATGTTTTTGGTCCCGCTATTAGATTCCCAGCGCTTTGTGTACTTATCTTTTCCGTATAAAACAATGTATTTTAAAGTAGAAATCTAATATTTATTCGGACATTACCACTTACTTATTTAATTAACAGAAATACGAAGTTGTCTGATGTGTAAATTTTCTTTTTAAGACTTTTTAAACATTATAACCTTTATCTGTTCAGCTGTGTCGCTGCGGTGTACCGCTTATAAAAATGTAGCCAGCGCTAGTTGGCATCATTCATGTTTGGTTATGTTGCTTCCCATATAGAGCGAGCACACGTAATCAAATATTGATATCTCGCCGATTCATGCACCGCGCGCATTCTGTTGAGTGCCGAGTTAACTACATTTGATGGCCCGCACACCATGGTGTGTACTACAACGATAGTTATGCGGTAGTTCAGGCTCGCATTCAGGTCATAGATTTTGTTTTTCTATTTAAAGTTGAAGAAAGGTTATTAATTTAAATTGTTTGGCGTGCTCCTGTACACTCCACTTTTTAATTAAACGTACTTTCCATGATGGTTTTTTTTATGAATAACTTTATCAAACAAAAAAGTTTTTTTCTGCATAAACGTCGCACCCCTACTTTTCAAACTTGATTTTAGTAAAAAAACGTGCAACGATTAGGCAAAAAAACACAGAAAGCCTTAATGTGGGTAACATTTTAGTAATTTTAGTAACTTTCTCAGAGTTGTGTTTTAATATTTTACTGATTAATGTAACATGAGCGAATATAATCACAGTACAATTTCTAATACTTTGTATATCACAGTATCTTCAGGTCACTTCACAAACAAGCCATGCACACAAAGCAACAGCAATGATACTAAGCCAACACGTACAAGCACTTCAATAAAATAATACACATTAACACGTATCACAAACATGGTAGGAAGCTGAAAACTGTAAAAACATACTGCAGACACTGTATCAGTGAAGGAAGGGGGTAAAAAAAAATCACAAATACTGCCTTGTAGGTGAACAGTGAACTAGACTTGGCACCCAAACAGCCCCGGAAAAAAAAAACATTCTTAGCACCACCTGGGTGAACCAGAGCCACCTATGACAATTCAACTTCAACACTAAGATCTTAAAACTGGCCACGAAACTGTGGCCCATAAAATAAAACCCAATGTCATATTAAAAAACTAAATAAGTCACCAAAGAATACACATCCAAAAGTGAAGAATTAGGTACCTTATAAGTTTTGTTTATGAAACAACAGTGTTAGATGCTTAGAACAGTTTAATACGTACTATGGATGAAACCATTAAGTGAAATTATTTCAGGAAAGGAATAGAAGTAGGAAAAAATAGGTATCCATTTCAACAACTGCAAAAAGTTGCTTTTTTTTCCTTCTGTCCTTAGCAACTGCTCTATATATAAATAAATACACTTACTTTACAACACAACGATAAACTGTAGATAATAACTCACTTAAGGGAGCCGATTCAAATATACCCCTCGGGCCAAATTCGCATCAATAACATCCACTATGAATAATTGAAAAATGTGTCAAAGTATTTGAAGAAATTATAATGAATGTGGGAATAAGAATAATAATTAGTAGAAAAACTATCTTTTGGTCTTTAAGTAATAAGATTTGTTTCTGAAGACTGATCAAAACAAGCTAGAATCTAAGAGGCAACTTTTATTGTTGTGCTTTGAACTCAGAAAATTCAGCATCTCTTAATGTTTGCTTGATTCATCCAATTCCTGGAGTTTTTTTTTTAAATTTAAAACTTGGGTGTGGATAATAAAACTGAAAACTTACTTCATTTGCAGGTTAACTCATTGACATTTGTAATAAATACAATTAAAGCAAGTTATTTAGTTAGATGGTAGTGCGGGATGTGGCACAAGAAACAGGGGCGGCCATGAGGTTTCTGTTTATTTCAGAACGACGCAGAGCTTACTTAAATGTTTAAAAACAATCTTTCCTTATTTAGGGTTCAAGCAGAATCAACCAAGTAACAGCAAGGAGAAACCGGTAAAGCCTGAACGCATAACCTGCCAGGCAGCACCATTACATTAGCACTCTACCTGAACGAACTAGTGCACCACTTTATTACCAGCATTTCATCTTTAACAAATAAATATTTTACTTAAATTTAGGTGAATCTAGTATGTATTCGCAGGTACAGTTTTTTTTTTTTTTTAATTTTTAATGTAGATGTCATCCTAGATTTGAGGAAATATTGGGTAAACAAGATCTACAAGTCTTTGAAATCTGTTGATGAGTGAGGGCGTGGTCCCGATGGGCAGCGTCTGCCACTGAGACAGTGTCTGGCTGCCTGCGGAGCTACGAGCATGCAGGGGAGTAGTGTTGAGAAGCAGAGAGAGAGAGAGAGAGAAAGAAACAGCGAGCACGGTGTTAATGGCAGCAAGTACCCGCGGCTGTGTTACTGGTCGCTCCTCTTCCCGGGTCCCCGGTGGGGGCTGGCAGGGGAGGGAGTGCGGGGAGGTGTGGGAGAGGGACAGCCTGCGGGTCTTGTCGGCGGGGGCGTCCTCCGCGATGTCGCAGAGGGGGCCCGGCCTCGAGGGCCGGCCGCCGCACGAGAGGAACGCCGGGAGGGACGAGCGCGGGCGACACCTGGGGGGCAGCGGCGGCAAGGACGCCACCCTCGGGCTCCGTGCGACCGGCGACACCACTGGAGGGGTGGGCGGCCGCTCGCGGCGGGCCCGAGGGGTCGACGTCCCAGCCGCTTCCCCCCGGGGACACTCCGTCGAGGGGACGGGGGCGGGGTTCCGGATGTCGGGATCCACCAGGTTAGCCTTGAGCACATTGAATTTTTCACCGGATACAACCACCTGCAAAAAACATTCGGTAAAAGGATTCACAGGGTAAGCATTTTAAGTGAACACACGTGGACAGTGAGGAACAATCTATAACACATTCTATTCGCAAATATAAATATATTAACAACACGGAGAACAAGATAAAATATCATCATTTAATTATGTCTTGTAAATAGCACGCTCTTACGATGCCAATTCCCAGGTTCTTTCTTTGATTAACGGTACCACTTCAAGTATATTATAAACTCTGTTAGTGAGCTGAGTTACTTCCCTCTTTTCTCTGGTGGTGGTTACATCAAAATCGCCAACAGTCCATAAAACTTTGTATTTAATACAGTGAATAAAATTTCTATAAATTATAGAAGGATGCAAACCATTCGCTACTGACTGAATTATTTTAGGATAAGCTTTGATTTAAAATTAAAAAAAGTGAGGTTAAAAAAAAAGTTAAGAGGCAATGGCAATGTTTTGTTTAGTACTTCACATAAATTCTTTGTGTTTTTCATGGCAGTTAACAAACACAATTAATAATTTTTATGTGATTTGTTTTGTGATGAGACAACTTCAGTAATTTACTGACACCATTAAAGTTAACATTGTACATTGATATTTTAAACTAAGATTATTTTAGCGTGTATTCTGAGTAACCCTTCATAATTTTACTTCAGTAAAACATATTACCCACATAGAATTATAGAAGCAGATTACTTAAATCAAATATTTACTCTGAAGCATACAAAATATTTTTAACAATGCACATCTGAAATACAGTTACTAATGTATTTTTGTATTCCTGTTAAGAATCTGTGGTACCATGGAAATCAAAGAATGGTGTTCCGTTGGTTCTAAATCATACACTTGGTTCCAAATGAACGGTTATGCAAAGCGCCAGAGCAGGGAGGTGTGTGTGTGCACTGCTACCGCGTTCCTCACTGACCACAACACAAACACACACACGTCCACATACAGAGCACAGCACTTGTCCCAGCCAAGCATCCAGGCCACCCACTTCCTCCACTAAGCAAGGCCCAGTCCTGTGGGGCGTTCTCTCCCGGACACGACTGTACAGCCGGATCCACTCGTTCGTGGACTTGCAAGGGAGATGCGACAATCACAGCGAAACTCATTTCTACACAGTATTTTCATAGTACCAAGAAAGGACGTAGCATAGCACACAAAGATATTTAAGATTTTGTTACCAGTCAGCCAATTTTTTCTTCCATTAAAGTGTGTAATAAGTTGAGATGATTAATTAATAAATATGTTTTAACCAAATAAAAAAAATATTACAAAGAGAAACTTGCTTAGATGCAAACTTCTTAAGGCTCCTGTCTTATTTACTTGTCATTGCTTTTATTTCAGGGCTATTCCTAAAATTTCAACTCTGATACTTCCCTTGCATCTGTTGTCTGTAAAAAAATATTTTGAACATTAATTCACTTAGTGTAATATAGTGGGTGTAAAAGGTCACGTAAGTCATTGTAATTATTATCACTTGCACAACTTTTTAAACCAATTATGTTTCACTAAGTGAAAATATGTTGAAAACATTTGTGATAGAATAACAAATGCATTTGCGGTGTAGAGTTAAAATTGTATAAATAGCAGTTTAAAAAAAGTAATGTAAAAAAAATACTAATTTGGCATGTGAGAGAGCTTTCAGGGGGAGATAGGAACTGGAAAGCATCATCATGATTTAAACAGTTTATAGGCCAAAAATCCTTTAATATTGAACATTTTATCTCCTTACAACATAGTTAATAGTGGTTGATGCATATAGCGACTGGCTGCTGCAAAGTCTCCCCTGTGAAGTCATATATGAAACTGTAATAATACTTTCAATTGACATATGCTCTCTACTCTGCCCAGAGCTGTAACCACAATGCCACTACAGGTCTGACAGGCTCGGTAACCAATGAAATAAAAGGTCGCTGTGACAACATGACAAAATACGCACCCGAAACAGTCCGCAAGATGTAGATTCTATTTCTAGTTTTGTTGTGTCATGCTGCACGACGGAAAGAAAACTTCAAACTTCAAAAGCTAAACATCAAAAATGTTTACCCACTCAGTAAATCTTTATGCTGAAAAATGAAATTTTGTTTTACTTACGGGTACACTTTCACATTTTCAGTGTGACTTCAACCGATTAGCAGTTTTTTTTTTTTTTAAATTCTGCGCATAGCTAACAGCGGAATTCTTTTTCTGGCCCTTATTAACATATCTATATCTGTTTTCTTGTATCTATAATAAACCATAATCTCACTCCGTGCCAGAAACAACTAAACATATTTTTTTTTATGCGCTTCAACTGTCAACAGTAAACAAAAGGGCCTACACTGTTTTTAGTACATTGTATACTGCATTTCATAAATGCATTTGGCCGACAACATTATTATTAGAGTTCTTCATGTTTATGTTGTCATGGTATTATGACCCTACGCTACGCTAATAATTCTGTAGTGCTAGAATGCTGTACGACACCTAATTGGGTTTTTCGTGTCGTGTCCATCGTGGCATTGTGATTCCAACTTTACGAAGGTAAATTTTCAATATGAAACTATAAATAATTGTAATAGCCTAAAATCTGTTGAAACCAAGTTAGCATCTTTTGGTTTCTAACGTTCCTTTTTCTTCCTATGGCTGCTTCTACAGTTCTGTTTTAATAAGGATTCACTACCCAAAAGATCAAAATTTATAATGTTGTAACTATGAAATTACCCGATTTTACAATGTCAATGGTTTGCAATTTTCTTGTTTAATCTCCAAGAGACATATCTTTCTAGTAATATCTAACTTTAAATCTGTAAAATTTCACCATCAACTAAAATAAGCTTTTTACTGGCAAAATATTACTGGCCCAGTAAAATTAATTTTTCACATTGGAAAAAAAAATGTAAGCACATGTCATTACTGAATTATACATACAACCGAAAATTGGACAACAATTGAGGTTTTTGTAATTAATTTTATTTATACAAATAATATGAAATGTTACTATTTTTAATATAGTATATATAAGTATTTCTCAACATCTCCTATTTCATTTCAAACCAATCCAAGCTCAGTATGACCTCCTGTTGTGTAACAGCATGAGGAGTGAAATAGTTAAAATTGTAATACTTGAAAACGTCAAGGGCCTAAAACTCCAAGGACACAAACATAAGAAAGTCAGAATATTCTGATACGTTGTTTACCAAGGTCCACAGAAACACTTTGCCAAATATTCAGCTTTACATTTTTTTTAATGGGTTCTGGTCATTTTCAGCTATTCTGACTGAGCTATAAGGTCTCTAACTTTGTTTTTAGTCAAATTGATTATATGAAATCCATCCAGTAACAGCCTATTCTAAACAATAAATTTATCCAGTATATCATTGGAGCAGGAAAAATGATAGTTCCAGTGAGACAGGAATTGTTAAAAGTGATGATACTAAAAATTGTGCTGAACGTGATGGATGGTGATGTGAATGTAGCTGAGATTTCTACAAAACATTTTTCTTACAAAACTGGTTTTTTCTTACGTTTCTTGAAAAATTGTTTAGCAGAGTTCTACTGATGTTACAATAACATATTTTACATCCATGTATTAATGTTCGAACACAGTAATAAATCTAATTGACAATTATAGTAATTTTCTAATATCTAATAAACAAATGTTAAAAATTGTCTTTACTCCAATCCTTTTGACTTTGATTGATTATATTTTTTATCACCATGAGAAGAAAATAATTATAAATTAATTTTACACAAAATTTAAAATTACACAGTATACGCAGAATGGTAACTGCTGTCTTCAGCTTATACGCAATGCAATGTTCGTTCTGCACGTTAAGACTGTACGTCAAGTCACAACGTAGGTGGATTCACTTCACTCTCTTCTCTGAGCTGAGCCAGTGGCGAAGTAAACCTTTATGGATGTTAGCACTAATGCAACTGCAAACACAGTGAGTAACAAGCATAAGCATGCACCGTGAACCCTCAAGTCGCAGCCCCGGGTCGGTTAATTAGTTAAAACCCTGAAACCACAAAACCCAGAACACACACCAAAGAAATTACAGAAAAATCTTAGGACTGTACAACACACATGTAGCCTTATTTTGTGAAGTTCCATAGGACATCAAACTGTGAACAGCAGTCCAAAACACAAATCAAAGTCTTGACGAATGTGATCACAGTGGCATAACGACATTAAGTTAAAAGCAAAATTTGCCAGTGAAAGAAAAAGGTAAAAATATGTATCTGATTTTTTTACACAAGTTTTTACCTCCCATTATTAAAAAAAAAGTTGTATGTTTTTGACATGTAGAATAAACTGTTATGTTATAATGAATGTTTTCTTAAAAGCTATGTATTCACTAGACAACAATTGAAGTGCAACACGTTGAGTGACGAATTTGAACTTTTGTTTAGTAACAATGTCTGTTCATAACCTATCAGTAGGGATGGTGATTTTTAGTTTTTGCTAAATAGATGCTAAAATATGCTAAATTATATTTTTTCCTCTATAAAATGCTAAATCTAGACTATTCCGAGATAAATGTGAAATCAAGGTAAAAAACGTAGATTCGTCTTTACTCTACACAATTTATTTACCGATTGTATTTTGTTTCAGTTCAGTATCAAAAGAAACCATCATTTTATGGCGTATTCAGCACAAGTATCTTATTGTCAGGTCACGTCATTCACAACTACTATTGTTCGTAAATATTGAATGTAGAATGGCCATCCCTGCCTCGCGATTGTAAACAAAGCAAAGAACAACTAGCTGGAAGATTGTCCGTCATCTTGCAGAGCAAAGTTTTTAGGCCACCATATTGCGACATCTCTGCTTCGTTGCGCTAACAATTGTAAGTCCCATTTTCTGGCTGTGTTTCACGTGAAAGCGGCGTTCTTGTGTAGTCTGTGGAATGTTGCGTGTTTACAAATACGTGCATACTCGTGAATGTGTTGTATACTGTTATTTCTCGTGGTAAAAATGGGACGAAACGTCATTTCCATTCGCAATCGCATAAATGAATACAAAAGTGAACAGTTATAGGAAAGTGATACGAATACTATTTTAATGCGCAATTTTAATTTATGTAATCGCCATCTGGAATGGAAAAAAAAAAAAGATTTACTTGAAAAGCACATTAAATCTGAGGGACATCAGACTGCAAAAAAAAAAAAGATTCACCGAGAAGTCTGTTGAAGAAAAAAAGTCGTAAAACAGCAAGCAACAGATTCTTTTTTAAAAATATACTTTTCTTCAGTAATGTAAAATGAGAGAATTGGCTAAATTGTGTTTTTTAAATGCTACAAAATGCTAAATTTCAAATTCAAAATGCTAAATGTCATTATTTTAAATGCTATAAATCACCATCTCTACCTATCAGTCGTTGACAACATATCACTGAGAAGCTAGTGTTGATTATTTAATTTTTTTTTGTAATTATTGTGAGAATTTAAAAAAAATGTATTAAGTTCAAAAAGTTGAAGTACACTTTCTTTAGACAACTGCATGAATTTCTACACATACCAACATTTGATGTGCAAATACAGATAAACAGAGATATAAAAAAAACATGACTAATGTAATGTTCCGATTGGCAATGTTGCCAAACTGTGCTGCGCCTCCATTTTTGCCTCGTAATAATACATGCTTTACATTGCACACACACACACGCGCATACTCAGATACAGCAATATGAACTGAAATATATTTATGTGTATCACCATACAAGTGAACCCAGCAGCCGGCAAGGTCGTCAAATGAAGTAACGGAACCGGATATACTGGCCTTCCACTTATACATTACTACAGAACTGTAGAATGGACAATCACAGAAAGTGTCAGTTTCTTATGGCCAAACTCTGGGAATAAATACTACAGTAAAAAAAAAAAAAAAAAAAAAAAGAGGCAGAGACAGACAGAGAGTGTGAGAGAGAGAAATAGAGAGTGAGAGTGAGAGAGAGAGAAAGAGAGAGAGAAAGAGAGATAAAGAGAGAGTGAGAGAGAAAGGTAGAGAGCAAGAGAGAAAGAGAGAAAGAAAGAGAGAGAAAGAGTGAGAAAGAGAGAGGCCCCCTGTAAATTCTTTTCAAATATTCCTTTCGTCAGGAGATATATCACATTTTGTTTTTTAATTTTCTGTTGGCCGTTTTTTTTTTAATCATGATCCTTGGACAGAATTTTTCCTGACTAAATCCAAATTTTCATTGAATATCATTTACTTGGAACTGTGTTGAATTATTAATTCATTGCATCAAGTCTTTACTTACCTTCGTAAAACACAACTAGGTTCTTGATGGCACAGAGTATAGCAATCTGCAGTAAAAACATTACCACAATCTTTGGAAACTGGATTTCCAGTTGACATCACTTTACTATTCTCATACACTATGAAAACTCAACATTTTAAATAAGAACTGTTAAATAGTCTCTTTTGTTTCCCATATTTTTGCATTAACTAAATGCAATAAAGATGTACCTTTTTGGAAACTAAAAAAATGTATTTTTTAATACTTATTTTACTATCATTACTTTTGCAACCTATAAGGCAAACTTCAACACATCCTTAGCATTTTTTTTAACCACCCAAAAGAACATCTGAAAATTGTAACTGTCACGTATTTCCATGGATCCCACGCTAAAGAAGCCATTTTTCTTTTCCTTCACATTTCAATGCATGTGACTAGAACAATGTGTAAAATTCCTAATGTTCTACAAGACAATTTCATTGCAGAACTGCACTGTTAAATATACTTAAATTAACTAACAATATTAATTTGTTACAGAGAAGTTGTGTGCAAACAGCTAATATTTACAGCATACAAATTAGTTGAAACAAAACACTGCAAGATCACTAACTCCTTCTGAACCAAAAGAAATTTCTGGAATTAGTTGACCAAAATGTTTGTTCAAAGCAACAACAATCATTGCATCCTAGTTGCAGACGATACATTGAGACATGCAACTAACACACAGGATAGATAATTCACAGATTCTTGTTATGTGAAAAATTTTAACACTGTTGATCACAGAAATTTGTAAGCCACACACAAAAGAGATCCATAGGACAGAACAGCACACATGCTTAAGAGAGACAATGCAGATTAGATCAATGAAGATTGTGCAGCCCTAATCGTATAAGACAGTACGTGTAGTAAAACAAATTTTTTTAATAAATTAAATTGAAATGTTCCAATGTTAATTTTACGATTGCTGCCAATATGGATTTTAAAATGAGGTCAAAATGTCGGCAAAATTATTATAACGTATGTTGCATGAGCGTACATAATATTTAACTGCAGAAGAAAAGGAGCATACATTCAACACATTCAAGGGGTATACAATTGTGACTGCAGAATTTTCCTTCTCAGCATTTATTGAGCCATTAAAACCATTCTTAATAAACCCACCCCCTCCAAATGACATAATAGATTAATTAGGTCTGATTCGAAATTTACCAATTTAGTTCATTGTATGTTTAGTTGTATACATAAATTTTACTAGATATAATTATAATGTAAAAATACAGTTTTACCATGTATTGCATTAACATGAACTACTAGTTTCACTTGGGAACTGAACACAGCCTTGGATAGGACCGCGGAGGAAGAGAAGATGCAGCCAGGGCCGTAGCCACTATTTTGTGAAGGAGAGGATCCAGAATAACCATTATGTATTTTTTTTTTTTGTAAGTTTTCTTTTTGATTAAGTCACTGTCACACTAAAATCTCAAGGAACAGTAGACTTTTAGAAGTCCAACATGTACACAAAAGAAATTTAAGTAATGATTTTGGTTGAGACTTTATAATTTAATTTATTTGAATACTTTTTAATTAAGTCAACAGTTTGAATTTTTTTCGTTAAATATTTATCTATGTTTTTTTAACACATGAAAACACACATGTCAAGTTTGTACGGAAAAAAAAGTGCAAACAGGCATTAAGTGCAGACTTCCCTGCCATTTCTTTGTATGAGTCATGTTGAGCTAGATGTGGGACGGAATGCATTTGTTATAGGACACTGTAAGGATTACCATGATCCTTCCAAATAGAAATCTCTGCAAGCTAAGCTGTAGCTAAGTGGCTGTAGTTTTCTTATTTCGTCTTCGCTCGAAGGGGGAGGGGGGTCCGGTGCAGAGGGCTCACTCACCACGTGCGTGCAGCTCTTGTCGGCCAGTTCGACGACCACTCCCCCGTTCTCCTGCAGGATCTCCGCCATGTGCTCCCGCTCGTCGTCCGTGAACCCGTAGAAGCACAGCCGTGCCCCGTGGAACAGGTCCAGCTTGTTAGCCATCTGAAGTTAAAACAAAAAGGTTCAGGATTTTAGGTTTTATATTTAGGACAATTTTGTTCTTAAAACAGGTGATATTGCTGTTTTTGTTTTTATTTTTCCTGATTTTTATTTTTTTTTAGTTCATTAAGATAGTATAATTTTACACAAATACGACTTAAATGTTTCATCATACTTATTTCACCAAAACTGCGTAATTTTGACTGATGTACAATATACTTTTGTAATAAGCTTGTCTAACTACTCAGAAGAATAAAAATATTAATCGGAAAGTATTTGTGTGTTTGAAAAATGTACCAATGTCGTAATGTTAAAATTAGTTACCAATAACAGTAGCACAAAAAAAAAAAAAAGTAATTTTTGGAATTGATTTAGCACATACATTTTGGAACTAACTACATGCTAAAAATAAATTATATATTTTAATTTTATATATTAAAAGATTATGGTTTTGTGAACAGAGTTCATGTTTTATTAAAAATGATGATTTATTTCATGAATTTGTTGCATTTGAGTGCTTTATGGGGTATTAATTTTCAACTTTGGTGTTACATGGTTTATTGACAAGCTTTTCGGTGTTATTTACATAGTTTTATCGCAATTCACTTTGTAATCTTGTCCTTAACAATAGCTGATAGGCTTTAGCTACACATTTTTTTTAAATCCGGATCAAATATTAATACATTTATGAATATTGAATATATTTCTTATCCAATTTTAACATACAGTGAAAATTTTTACACACTTTACTGGAGTCCAAGAAATTTTGATGCAAAATACAGTAAATGATAGAGAGAAATAAATATGGCACCACAACAGAGAGTTGTAGAAAAAATTTAAACCCTGTGAATGCATTTTTCTGAAAACCAGTTAAATTTCAAGTTTTAAATTTTTTTTATTGATCCAACTGATTACACACATAAAAAATATATATATATATATTTTTATTACTCGTGGATTATTTGCTACATATAAACAACATATTACGAAATACAATGCAGAAAACAAACCCAAATTTCTTAATAAATATTCTGGCTTCATACATGTTACATTTCATTTTAATTTTTTGTAACTTACAATAACTCTATCTCCTGGTAAAAACATAATTTTAAAAATAATTTAATTTGATATGTACTAAATATAAAATATTTCACGAATAGGCCAATAGAAATATTTTTTAAATACTCACACAACTCAAATAAATGAATTAGAGATTAACTTTTCGTTGACCTCAGGGCCATCTGAGATGATGAGATGGAAATGGAGCACTGACATATTGTAAGAGACGAACGAACTCTGAGAAAGCTCGCCAGCTCTCGGCAACATGCACCACGTTCTCCACTTGCAACGCCATCAGGAATTGGATTGCTTTGATGGGAGGCGAGCAATCTTACCAATCAACAGCTACGACAATCTGTGCTACAGTGACTATTTTTTTCTTCTTATACTGTGCTACAATCTTTTAACATCTCTGTATGTTAACTATTGTTGGCAACTGAGTTTATGAACTTCCTGCACTATGGGCAGGTAGCCTGCCCTGCTGTGATTAGTGAATGCACTTCGCTTCCTAGGAAAAGGCTGTCGTATAACTACTCATTGTTGTTTCCAAGATGCACTACACCAAAAATATGTACATCCGAAAAAATATGTATTTTTCCTACTTTCCAAAATATTAAGATAAATACTAAACTAAAATGTTGATTTCACTGTGTTTTCCAAGTTTTAAATGAACACTCTAAGCCCTCCCCAAAAAATACAAATACAGTAGACTACCAATTGTCCGGTTTGCAAGTTATATATCACTTCCATAAACCATTAAAAAAAAAAAATTTGACCAATTTTTTTTTGTGTGATCTATTGATATTACAGACCATTTTATACTGTAATTCAAAACAAAAACTGCGGCCAAACATAGCACATACATAGGTGCATAGAGTCAAGATTTTGTGGTGTTATTTTAAGACAAATTTCGGTGTAAAGAAATAAAGATTTTGGTGTTATATGGTTTTATTTTTTTGCTCAAAATACCCAAGGCAAAATTTTCTTGCTTTTCTGTACGACATGCAAATTTATTAAAACAAATATTAATAAACACTAAAACCTCATGATCTAATTACAATTAAGTTCATTTGCAAATTCATAAATTCAAACTTTTAAATAACTAGTAAATATTTCACGACTTAATTACAATCACATACACTACAAAATTACACAATTAAGCACTTCCAAAGTTACTATTAAGATGGTTTTATTGAAATGCTATCATAGTTAAATTTTCCACATTTTCTAGAGTGAGACATTGTCTTCTGTCAGTAACTACCAGTGAGTACCTGGAAAATGAACGTTCTGCATCAACATTTGATGTTGGGAACCAGATTGCCCTTAAACTGGCTTGAGCAAATTCACTGTAGACCCCTTTAAGGGAGCAAAGTACCTTTGCAACATCAATTTGGCTTGTTTCTGGCAATGAAAGTTCATCTCCTCAATTATTTTTTTGAAAGCAACATAGCCATGTATGAATGTATCAATGGGAAGATGGGAAACAGAAGGCAAGTTATGCAGAGACTTCTGTAGGTTTGCATCTTCTATGCTAACCCTACTCACATTTCTTGGGTTGAACAGCAAATTAATGGCATTAAAGACTCTTAAGACAAGGATGTCGTTTAACAGATGAGTTTTGCCTCAAACGCTTATGTTTCTCACTCGCGACATGTTTCACAAGCGTATCACGTCTCTCGTAGTCTGCCTGCAGTTACAGAATTTGCACATTAAAATTTTATCACTGAAATAAAATCCTTCGCTGGAAAATTCTTTCCATCGGACACTGGAAGAAACGTTCGTTTTAGGCATTATCAAAAAATTTTAATCACATAGGAAGAATTTAACCTTTTAATACGCAAAAACTTGCCGTGTTGGAAAGATCAAAACAATGGAGAATAGATGCGAATACAAACGCATACCGAATACCAACATACGCACGTGAAAATTAATACCGACATAAACATGTACTATTTATTATTTACAATCGTTACGTTAAGCAGAGTTAATTTTATTTTCGTACCCTACCTACGTACTTTATTTTAAATAAACAGTAAAAGCAATGCGCTTTAGTGTGTAATATTTTAATGATTAAAAATGTAATCTTAGAAAAACATATTTTGGACGTTTGTTATTTTTGTATTTACAGAAAGTGAACGGCGGCCATTGTATAATAGTTATCAACATCTTAAATTATTATGGTACACAAGATTACCGTTTAAAGAAAATATTAAGTTAATTCCGAGACTTCATTTTAAAATCTATAATGAATCACCGTCGCATATAATATATATGGCTGCTAGTTACTGTCAGAAATATTTGATTGTGCTGAAGATAGTGAATTGTCCTTACAGAATGGGGAAAAAAAACGTAAATAATCAGGATAGACGAAATTTCGTGACATATCGCGGATTTCGCACAATTTTGTTTTATTTCGTGTTTTCAAGCGGTTTTCGGTGTTATTTCGTTTTATCGCGCATTACCATATAATCGTGCCTCTACACATACATAGTTTGTAAGTGTGATTTCGACATTGCTTTAACCGTGTCTATTGGTTATCCCTGGACCAGTCATTACCTGGGAAATAGGAGTCTACGTATGGACATATGACCAAAAGAATGTTGATTCCTCTACATTTACCTATTTTTTAAGAATGTTTTTAACACTTTCAAGACCAGCAACGTATAACGTATAACGTGCCCAACTGGTTCTTTTTGACATTTTTACTTAAACTTCAAAAATTTCTTATTAAATGCATTCTTATTTCTGAATACATTCAAGATTCAAGATTGGAAAGTTTGAATTTTTTCTTTCTTTTTAGTCATTACAAAATACTCATATGCAGCATGAGCAGATTACAAAAATTAATGAGTGCTTGGGTACAGAATGGGTGAAGTAAAGTAATTGAAACATTTTTATACTATAAACATTTTGGGAAGAAAATTACATATAAATTTTAAACAAAATAAGTTTTTCCTTCTTGGAACCAGAAAAAGAGATTGCAGTTTGTTGAGTGAAGAGTATGGTATTTATTTTTGTATTTTAAATCAAATAAATAATTTCCGTATTTTTGCTTCTGAGAAAATATTGCTTGTAGGAATATTGTTAAATGTTTCTGTGTGTTTGTGATGACCGTTTTGGCAGAAAGGTTGTAACTAGTGACTGATGTCTGATATTTGAAAGAATTTTCATCTGATACTGTTGTTTGTTTTCAGACGTTTATGGAGATATATTTTCTCCCCAGCCACTCGTGTTATGTAGATCTGTGTGTTATGTCCTGTTGTCGATCAACACAGTATTTTCGAGCACAACATGGACGGGAACCCTGATCACCGGGACGGTCAGTGAGCGTACCAGCTCCTCGCTGGCGGCGTGGGCCGCCAGGTCGTGGCGGCGCTCCCAGCAGGCCATCACCCACGCCTCCGACATGATGGGCACCCGGAAGGTCACGGCGTACTGGTACTTCTCCCCCATGCAGCAGTTGGACACCAGGTGCGTGACCTTGGTCACCATCGCGCGGCGGATACCGCCGCCCATGCTGTGCACGTACGTCGCCAGCCGCACCTGCGCACGCCCGCGTTCCCCCCCTTCTTCCACAACACGACAATACACATCACCTTCCTTTTCTAACATTCAGCCATGTGCATGAAAATTTTCATTGGTTTTTAATCCAGAACTTTTGGAACCACCGCCAAGCCGGATTAGCGATTTTGATGGATTATCGAACATCAAAATTACAAACATATTAAAAATAGCTCTACTATTCGTAGGAACAACAGAAAGCTTAAAACCTTCAAAACATGTTAAACATGTAGTAACAAACAAGTCATGGAGCGAAGCTGTAACCATAGAGAATAATGTTTCTAGAACAGTTTATGTGTAACCAGGCTATGCCGAGTCAGCTCTGCAGGGCTACACCTACTACATTTGGCTCTGCCAGTCTGCCCCGAGCACAGCGTTTCCATCTAACTATGGCACCTTGCTCACAAGACCTTCGGCCCGCATTATAAATGATTCAGGAGGTGGAGGGATAGGGAAAGGACGAGAGGAAAGAAAAAAGGGGCAAGTGAAGGATGGTAAAAGATGGAATTGGGGAAAACACATGAGCGGCAAGGGATAGATGGACGAACGTAAGGAAAATGGAACTAAAAGAACAGAGTTTGGGTGAATGAGGGGTGTGTGTACATACACAGATGGGGAAAAAAGGACAAGTCAAGTATGAAGGAGGAAGATGACGAAAGTTCCAATGACTCAATAAGGAAGAGAGGTGCGATAAGGCCGGAGGCGTACGCACCAGGTCTTCCTTGACGCGGAAGCCCGTGAAGCAGACGACCACCCCGGACATGGTGAGGCTGTACACGGGGCACTTCTTGCACGGCAGAGGCTCCCCTCTGACGGCGCACTGCCTCAGGACTATCGGGCTCACAATCCTGCCACAGACAGAGGAACCCATATTCTCGTCATCTCCCAGCGAGCACTCCAAGCATGCGCAGTGCTGGCAACTTACACGCACACCCATCATTTGTGCATGCAATAGAAGCAAACGTGATAATGGTTACACTTAAGACAAAAGCTTAGACAGTAATGAGCTAAACCATCTATTACATAGTTTGAAAATCACAAAGATCTAAATGCAATTTAATTAAAAAAAAATTAAATAAGTACCAGGTTAAATATTTTTGATACTGCCACCTTTGCATGCTTGGATTCTTGACTTTCACAGGGAGTAAATATGGTTTTGTAGCACACCCAATAATCTGGGTTGGGTTAGATCAGACCAAATGTGATTTTATCAGAAATTATCCTGCCACACATACAGAGTTAACATGACATTAAGTTTTTACATTTCTGTAATTCATAAATAACATTCAGTAATTCCATAACTCGACTCAAAATCACTAATGGTTAGGGCTGTTCCGATACCAGATCTCGGTAATAAATATTGGCCGAAAGGGTATTTTTTTTTTACTCAGATTTATTTTCTGGCTGCAACAGTAGCTACAATTTTGTTTGTTTCTTTGGTTCACAGTCATGTTGAGAAAAATCCTTATGAGAAACCAGTGTCACATCCTAAGTATTTTACCTCTGGATGTACATGCAGGTGGCTAGAATGTTGTCAGAAACTTTTACGTTAAGAAATATTAACTACAGAGTTCATCATCGATCAAAGTGATTAGGTATGTCAAGCTAAGTTCCACGTATGCACAATAAATAAACATAAGAAAAAATAAATTGGTTTTCTTATGTTTAAATGATAGTTTTTTTAAATAATTTTATCAGTTTTGGATCTTATTTTAACGGTTTGGGTTCTCACTGCCAGTTTGGGATTTCTCAAATGTAATAAATAACAACAAAAAAAGTGTGTACAGTCCACGTGCGACACAAGTGAACCTTCTTGCTTATTAGTTATAGACAGAGATAAATTAATAATATTTTTTAATAGAACAAGAGATAATAATTGAGTATAATAGTAAGGACGCTGGTTATGTTCTCATAAAATAACTCTTTTCTACACGAATAAATAAATTGTAGATTCTTTGAATTAAAAAAAAAAATGTACTAACATTTTTTTCTCGTACATTGAAAATAAAACTTTGATTTTAAATAATTCTTAAACTTGAAGCTTGCCGATAATTAGGCAGTTAATGCAGCTTAACTAATTGTCCAAATAAATATGTTTAGTCTGCGGTAGGTATCTGGCACATGAAAGTGACAACATAGCATACGAATAGGATTTAGCTCAATGCTACTTTGTTGAGCCACTGTCACCCACAGCTACACTCAGATAGAGACAAATTCACGCTTCTTAGTTGAACTTAACATATTTACACACTCGGTGCGTGATTTAGTTTATCATATAATAATTTGTGACCAATAATTACCCATGTCCAACTAAAGCATGAAACACATTCATTATACCAGCAGAAATACTTAGTTACACAGCTAAAACAATCCTCACATTAACAGTGTTTAACAATACTGATTTACACAAGAACTTAATAAAATTAATAATACATTCATGAAAAAACAATATTTTCTTTCAAATATGGCCCGAGGCACGGTGTACAACAATAAGCTCAAACCCCGTTGTGTTGCCCTCTGCCCAAATACTCCCTAAAGTCGGGATGGCATCAGGCGCAGGCAGGTCTCTATCGCCGTGACATGCCTATCCCTGCAGCTTGGCAGGGTTCAACCTGAGCCACACGCCCCCACGTGGAGCTCACTCAAGGCTGCTCCAGCGATCACCGACCGCGCCAACGGCCCCGGAGTGGGGATAGCACGACGTCCGCCCCCAAGAAACCACCGCGCACATGAAAGTGCGCAAGAGAGCAAAGAGTGCAAGATAGCAAGAACGCAATTATACTGCGTCATTTCTACCTTTCCCTGCCGTCTCCTCCATCAGTTCCCCCCACCACATACCTAGCTATTTCCCCTCATGCAATTGGAATTTTCATAATGCTCAAAAATTGCTACCCCCTCAGCAAAAAAAGTTTCACTTGAAAATACATAAACACCAAGATGAAGACTCATACATAGAGACCGGAAAAATTTGTGAGTTCAATGACCTATAGGATGGACTCCATGATCCTCTGTGCACTCGGGCGAATTGCATCTGCTCATTGGTTACCGACTCGCAGCACCTGTTAACTGGGATGCTCGTGATTCGCTACTTCTTTTGTTTACATTTTTCATTGGCCCAAAGTCCTTCAGATATACTGTGACCCAATCACCAAAGCAGCAAAAATGCAAACTTTTTGGATTCTAGCTTATCGTGAAATGAACGCGCGAATTTTTCAGGTCTCTACTCATACACATGTATAGTTAATTCTTCTCTCTACCAGTGGGTTTGCCAAAGCTTTCCCAAGTACGGAGATGAAGGCATCACAACACCTAGTCCTGACTCTGGGAAGTAAACTTCCCAAAAGTGAAAACTCTAAAAACCAGCTGAGAATCCAACCTGGGACCTTAGACTCACTAATCACGAATCCTGACCAATTTTCGAACTTTGTAAAGTACAAAACTTAAATTACTATAGTAAACATTTTTCAAAACAAACAAAATAATTTCACATCAAAAAAGGCATTCCAAGCTAGCAGTCAGTATATGTATGTTGATTTAGCAACTAAAAGTTGGTGGAATGAATACTAAGAGAGCATAATTACAGAAATCAAAAAGACTAGTTAAAAACTGTTCTGAAACAACTTACTTACATTATCTTCACATAGCTACACACACCTTTGTTTCAGACGTGCAAGGGCGTCGTAGGTGGGCCCTGAAAACTCTCGCAGCACGAACAATGTGACATGGCTGTCATCTTCCACGTATTCTGCACCAGTCTCCGACACCACCACCGGGAGACCGAATGCCTGCAAGAACACCCACTTATTACCATACCGTGTGGTCACGCTTGCTTCATGCTGTGCGGACACTGAACACACTATACATTCATTCAACGTTCCCACTCTCTTACTTCGTTTAATTTCCGTCTTTACCTGGCATTCTTGTATTATTCGCAAGGGGGGCCAGCGGAAATTCACGGGGGGAAGGGCAAGCACCATGAGAATTTTGCGCATGGGTTTTAACAACAAGTCATCGTTGGATAGGGTGCTTGTATGTTGTATACTACCCATATTTTGAACTATTTGCAAGCAATAAACAGAAAATTTTTTAAATATACATAAAGTTTTCCATAAAACAAAGTTTTGACATTTACATTTATCAACCCCATTTCACCATCACCCTTTTGGAAGCACAAGCGGGTCACCTCAGTGAGGGTCATCTTAATTCTACACAGATCTACACCCATTCACATTATCATCAAAAAACATTTCAACATACATACATAACATGCAGAGACTTTTAAATATTTTCCCTCAAAATATACAGAGTTTGCACTGTTATTTTCATCAACACTTCTGACCCGAAAACACACAAATATGTTTGTTTGAGCTTCTAATTAATACCACTGGTTTTGAGTTTAATATAATTATAGAGATACAGATTATAAACAGCACACATATTTATAATTAAAATATGTATATACCGGTTTATAGAGATAAATATAATACAGAATTATATGAAAAATTACTGATACTGTTTGAAACCCAGGCATTGTCAATTTCCCTGTGTTTATCAGGTTTTTAAAGAAACCTTTTCACTCCCTGATTTTCCATGTTTTCTGGAATTTCCATGTCTGTTGGAACACTGCATATATATGCACTAAACCTTCACAGACCCATACATACACACAAGCACATACATCAAATAAATATTTTCAAAATCTCAATTACTAGTCATGATCTCATGGTTTGCTAGATTTATAACTGAACTGAAGACTAGTACCAGTGAATGAAATGTAGTTATAGTAATGAAGACTAACAGAAACACTTAAATTAAAACACCAATAATTATATTCAAATTTCTTAATCATACTTATTCTCAGAAAAAAGTGTCAAAGAGAAAATTCTAAGAAAAAATAAATATTTTTAAAAACCACTCAATACTTTAAGCATAAAATAAGAGCTTCTAATTGTAATCCTCTGTGTAAACTTAACAAAACACATTTATTATTTATTTAAATATTTTGAAAATTGCATGTTTTTGAACTAAACAAATTTCATCTTGATTTGCTGGTGACACTGCAATTAAACCAACATTTGTTGTAAACTTCAATTTAAATTAATAAATATGTAATTAATTACGAAATTTAAAGAAAATTTACTAATCTCTCATTCAAATGACAAATACTGCTTCTGCATACAGTACTATACCATTTAGCCTACAATTTGCATTTAATAATAAAATGAAATTTCTGAGTAATATGTATACTGAGATGTAAGTCAACCTCCTAAGAAAATAAGAATTTACGGCGCACCATCGTACACAAAATATTTATTATAAATATTTAAAGCGAAATCTGCAGTTAAAGAAAGAATACAACGCAGCCACGATACCGTACTCGTGACCTTGGTGTGATTCTCATCACGTGCGTCGTGTGACGTGCGCGCTCGTGCAAGAGTTTACCTGTGCCACCACGGAGAGCTCTTCGTCATTGCAAACATCGCCGACAAGGCAAATACGGGTGGACGGCTGTGTGGAACCTGCAAGAGAGAGACAGGCAGGAGTCAACACTCTCCGCTGATCACTCGCACCGCCAACGCCGACCACAGCGGGTAGATTGCCGAGCTTTACCAGACGGCACCAGCACCACAAAAGAAACTCATTAACATTTAAAAACTACACACATGTTGAGAAAAAAATAATACTTTTTTATTTAATAGATTAATTTTTACCAATTATAAGAATAAAAAAATTATCATGTGAAACTTTTGTAGAGCCTGAACTAATATTTTCATTTTTTCAGGATGGCCTTAAATTTTTTTTCCTGACATCAGAAATTCTAAAAAATCACAAATAATCCAAAAAGGGCATAATTTCACCACATTTAATTAATATGAACATGTTTTTGTAGTTGATATTTAACTTTAAACCTGTACAAACATAATAATTTTTCGATATTTTATGTTTAGTTGTCTAATAATTAAAGTCCTGATATTTACTCAATTTTAACAATTCTTCCGCCTAAAAAAATGATTAAATCTTTTTTTTTTCTTTCCAAATACCGTCTGTATTAATTGAAGGTCCAGCTGGATCCAAATTAGCATGATTTAAGAAACCTCACTAACCTATATATTCAAAAGAAACTAGGCCAAAAACCAGGTTAACAGAATCAGCATTGAGAACCAACGGTAATTGTACATACTATTATTACCAATCAATTTTTACTGTCACTAGCTTTACCAAGAGCGATAGAATTCTTAAAAATGTCTACACATCCTGGAGGTGTTTATAATGAGTATCATGACAACTAGAGGTGGCACATTAATTAGCAACTTGTCGCACGCTGGACTTGTGTTAGCGCCAGGGTGCTAAAAACCTTCGCAGCTGCCCGCGTCTGCGCATCTCCCACAAAACTGGATACACCACATCCGGGCGCACAACTTGCTTAGAATCCAACACAAGCATGTGCACTCACAAACACAATCAGAAAAATTAACCGTATGGCAACTTGCATTACTTATCAAAATCTAACTATACAGCATCCCCCATGAATCAATTCTGTTTCCAGTAGCGTTTGGCAGATATGCTTGTCTTCAGAGATTAGATTGAGGATCTAACAGAACAGTCAAAATAACAACTACAAAAAAAATCAAATGCTAATTAACGATAACCTAATGTTTTGCCGCCATATCATGCTCAGTTTGGAGAAAATAGCAAAAGAAAGCTCTGTGAGGAACACGAATGGGTCGGCCGACTGCTGATGGATCCCAGTGCTAATACTTCCAGCACCCTTAAGGCCCCACACACACTATAGGTCCTGCTCCCAGTTCGGACTGATCATTCCGAACTGACAGTTGAGGCCCTCTGTACACACCCCCCATCAGTTCAGGTGCTGTTTGGTAGGTCCTGCTCCCAGTTCGGACTGATCATTCCGAACTGACAGTTGAGGCCCTCTGTACACACCATCAGCTCAGGTGCTGTTTGGACCGAACAGTCTGAACTGACACTTCGGATTGGACTGGAACTGGACTGAACTGAAACCTTCCTCACACACTATTCTTGTGGTTGCTGTTGCTGGTGGGTGTGGCATTTCATCGTGGAACTTGTAAGAAACTTTGGATGTTGCAATTACAGTTGCACTTTTAGTTGGAAAGAGGAAAAAGAATAGCAAGTTATCTAGAGTATATAGACAAAAGTGTCTGTCATGACACTCAGCCGATGGACTGACTGGACACTGTTCCCACACACAGAAGTTCAGACTGAGGTCTCTCCAGACTTTAAATGATTTAAAATTTATATTCTGCAATTCTGATGCTGTCTAGAATGCAAACATAATCACAATCAAGGAATTCTCAATGAATAATTTTATTTACTTTCAAGTTTCAACTAATTATTAGACTCATTTCTGAATCCTACAGTGGTTAGGAAGACTGCAGAGTGTGAAAATTATTATCAGACCAAATATTTTTATGGTGTTTTAGAAATACTTAATTATTGTAGTTGAAAATGCACCCCATTCTATTACAGCTCTCAGAATATCAAATCTGCATACCTTTCAATCTCCATATACCCACACAAAATTTTTAGCTTATGTTACATACTACAACCCAGGGCAAGGGCACAGCTACAGAGGGGTCATTCCATGTCAAATCAGCACAGTTTTAATTTAAATTCAACCTGACCCTCTTAGATTTCAATGATTTTTGGTTTATAGCTTACATACATTAAATAAATGAAGAATAATTTTTTTTTTTTTAGATTTTTGGGTGAGTGGTTTTGTTTAAATTAATTTAGAAAATAGTATACAAAATAACCAAATGTTGCATCTTCCTGATATAAAAAAATATCTGTCATTCAGTAACGGTTGAGGTAGGAAAGCTCAAATTGGTCCCATTTTAAAGCTTTTTTAATGAGTTTTCAAATTTGGTGAAGATTTAAAAAAAATTTCAAAATTCCCAAAAAATTGGTTATAGCATTCTTATTTTATGTATTAAAAATCATTTTTAGATCATAATGGGTTCATAAGATATAACGCATAAATCTGTGGTATATGTTAACAGCAGGTATTTAATACTGTGCCAATGTTTGCTGCTAACAAATACAAACTCAGAAATTGTCAATACACCACATAACACTGAAATGCAAGGCAAAACACAAAATAAAACGAAATTCGCCCCAATTACCTTATTTTTCTATTAAAAAATATAATTATTTTCATATATGTTTAGTTTAGGCTTTTATTCAAAAACCTAAAATATTATGTCCTAAGTAAAAATATTAATTTTAGTTTATATTTATGTTGTTTTTTTTTTCAAAGCAAATAAAAGCAGTGTGGCTAAACAAGTACAAAGAAACATCACAAGTAAATGTTTAAGTACAATGAATAAGGGTTTTTTGATTCATATTAAATGTGATAAAAATTTGGCTTTAGATATAGTAGTTTGAAAAAAGTTTAGCTGTACTTTTAATTTTCATATTTATAAGTTTCTCATAAACCAAGGAACTTATTGAATATTTTAGTTGCAGTTTGTTGTTTAACTTTCATCAATATAGGTATAATTGTTTTATGTACACATTTTAAGTATCCTACCATGAAATGTTGAAGCAATTGATCAACGTAATCGGGTTTGACATGTACTTATTATTAACCTATATGCATTTTAATTTTCAATGTCGATAAAGACGATATCCAGTTTTTAATTTAAAATATTTGCTTTTTTATAACACCATAAAATCTTTGCTGTAATAGTTGCCAAGTGATGATAATCACTAAAACTTGCAAGACTTTTTTACAAACCCATGATATTCCACTTAGTGAATATCTGTTAAGATATTCTGTTAAGATGGCAAATGCAAAATAGGTATAGTGTTAAAATTTCAGTTTTATCACTTAAATAATAGTAATGACAAGAAAATGAAAAATTCAATATGGTTTGTGCGACTGAGCCTTAATGGCTTATATGAATGGAATTCATGTTCTTTGGTAAAGTCAGGGCAACATTCGCAGCAGCCATTGCAACTATATTTGTGGCCACGTATTTTTACTGTAAAGGAAATTAGAAATAATTAAATTTTGGATCGCTTTTTGTACAAAAACTCATATTGCAAAGAATTGCTCATTTACACCACCTAGTAAAAAAAAAAAAAAAAAAAAAAAAAAAGGGAACTTAGCTTATTAGACTTTCCAAAGACTGACTTTAAACACTCAAGCAGATGCATTTACACTTATGCTACTTGACTTCAAAAATGTACGTTAATAACTTATTACCAAATACATTTTATTTTTAAGACTTTCAGGATTGAAAGTGGTCTTAAAACATTTATGCCAGTATTGTTTCTACTTATTTTTAAAAAAATTCCTACCAAGAATTTTAAGAAATCATAAAAATATTATTTCTTTTATTACTATTCCCTTTCCATAGTGCTACTATTTATCCACTGAACAAACTGCAATCAGTAGGCTGAAGAAACGAATAGCCTATTTAGGTCGTACAGTACATTAGCCAGTATTCTAAGTCAAAATTAACATTTTCAAACTATTCTGTGTATAAATTTACTTCAGAACTTTAATCCAGGGTTGAAATACTTTCTTTAATGAACAAAAATTAAATCTGAATTAATGAAATCCTCATACTGCTGTAACAACTTTTTATTTACCAGCTTACTGTGAATATTCAGCAGAACTAATCTTGTTTAGAGTGAAAATAAATTTTTTTAAAAAGTTCACTATGCACTTGTTTTTCACGAAGAAAAAAAAACTCCAATGTACAAAATTATGATGAAATATATAAACTTATTATCTGTTACAGTGCTTCATACATAACACACACTTAAAAAAATAATAATAATTTTCTGTATGCTTTGATAAAGAATGCATAGTAAAATGATGACAAAAATTCATTAACTTACAGTTACTGTACCACCAAGTGAAAACCTGTTACAAACCAACATATGCTCAGTAATCAATGACAAAGTATGTAGAATATCTGAAGATAAAACTGCCCTTCACCCTTCCCTAATCTCAAAACCATAAAATAATGAGAAGTTACTGCCCGCACACGAGAAAAGAGGTACTAACGCAAGTGTCTGTGATACAGTGTGAGCAACAGTTTGCCGAGCAGCACATCTCCGGCGGCCATGTTATTGCCACTCGCGCAGAAAACATGCCGACGCTACGTGCTCAGGGCCGCATGCCACAGTGACACACGACGACCAACACGACAGACGACGGGGTGGAGATTAGGCCACTCACTGTCTCGCCTCTGGTGATACAGCAGATAGCGGGTTATCAATCACAACATGCCTTATCAGCAGCCGCTCCCACACCGCCTTTGCACTGTGTGGCCAAGACGCTGAAGTTTGCCATTCTATGCATGGGCAGTGTGGGGGTTGGGGGGGGGGAGCCCGCTTGCGGATGCACTCTGCCCTGGCACATGTCAAAAAATACCTCGTGAACCTATATCTAACTTTTCCAGGATCTTTTAATAAAATTTTTCCTATAAGTTCTTTTTATCAAAATATAATTTATACACATACACACACACAACACACACAAACAAAATTAGACTTGAACTAATATAACACAAATTTTTCTACAATTAGCAGGAACATACTGATTTTCAAACCAACTAAAATATTTTCAGTTATAATTTCCACATATAAGTGGTCATTCTCAATTGTACTTACTTTTTATGTGCAACTATAAACTTAAGTAATCCATCAAAAAACATGGTTCATACCCTCTTGAGATATCAAAAAATTAAGGTTTTTTTTTTTTTTTTTAAGGATTTCTTTACTATCAAAAGGTAGAAAACCATTTGTAATCACAAATGTACCTCAAGCAAATGACAATGTTAATAGTTAATGAACAAAAAATCATTTAGTTGGTGAGTACAATTCTTACAGATAAGCCCCTATTGTTCAGAATTATCTCTGGAGCACTTCTAACCCAAGCAGTGTTTATCTGAATTTAATACCCCTACCATTTACTATGATTCAAAGTAAAATCATAAAACACACCTTTTTGAGTTGAAAGGTAAGATACAAACTATGAAAAACGTTTTTATATATAAAATATAATCACATGGCCTGAAATTTGCAAATTGTACTCGGCATACACCAATCATTGTTTGCTGCCAAGTCGGAAAAAAAAAGAACATTAAAATACCTGCATTTATGCATTACTTGTAAGCTATCAGTCTTTAATAAGGAGTTAAGGATTCTTAGTGAAATTTAACAACTTTAAAGGGCCCTTAATAAATTTTAGACAAATTAAGGATTTTTTTAATAATATTAAAGTATTGTGACTTCCAGCATCATAACTTTTAAATTACGTGACTTTTTGATGACTCTTGTGTCTAGTCCTTCAGAGTTAAAAATTCTATCAAATTTAAATTTATATAAAGTAATTTAATTTTTTTATTTCATTACAGCAGTGACAATTAGAGATGTGTATAGAAAATTTTACATTAAAAAAAAAGCAATCGCATATTTCCCCAAAATATTTTCCTTTTTTCCATTACCAACGTAGAATAACACAATTTAAGATAGGTTGATATACTTTAAACAATAATTTATTTTCTGCAGATTGGTAGGTACTGTTTACAAAAAAAAAATTTCCTATCAGTTTGTAAATGGTAGCATGAGTCCTACCCAACTTTCAAATGTTAAGTGTCCCATCAGGTGGTAAATAAAGACAAAAAAGTATTTTTTATTTTGATCCATTTGTATAAACAAATGTAGATAATATTTAACTGTGTGGTTTCTGTGAAATCTTACTTGGAAAATTTTCCAGTTTTCCTGAAAATTTTCCAGTAAAAAACCTGAAATATTAATTTTCACAAAAATACTTTTCTGTCAAACTAACATCTCTACGTGACATATAAGAAAGCTGAACCCTCCGTGAACTTTCCTTTTATGAATTTCACGGGGGCAACATGATTTACAGATGAGAAAAACACTAATTCATTAAGGGTAACACCACTATCTTTACTCTAGAAAATTTCCTTAAGTTTTTCCTTCTTCCACTAGCAAAAAAAACCTTGTATCCTCAATCAATATTTCCATAAAAATATATTACTTTAAAACACAAATTCTTATTGAAACACATTTCAACTACACATATCATGTCAAATTGATATTAAAAATTTTTCCTGTAGCATCACAGTTTGCACTGTTATGTCCAGCAATGCTATGAAACCAAAGAGGCCAGTTGGTAGTAAAAACTTTGAACAATAGACTAATTGTTACCAGGTAAATGACTATTGACATTTCATTATGTTTCAAATCACCACCAGTTTGTGTGTTTATCGTAACAAAAGATTTTTCAACTACATTACTTAAAAATTTTTGATTAAAAAAAAAACTGTCATTCAATAAACACATTTAATACTAAAAAAATTTCTATTTAATCCAATTTGGTACCTAATATTTTATTATTTGAAAACATTTAGTAAATATCAACGGAATTTGTTAGCATATAAATGCTCATTTTATGTGGTGTGTAAATGTATATTTTTATGTGTACTTACGTATAAATTACAAAAAATAATTAAATAAAAACTATTAATATATGGTGAATGCACCAGTTTCAATCATGCTAAAATTTAAAAAAAAAATTACCTAATCAACCTTATTGATGTATCTACTATTCATGTGTTTATTTATTTCACCTCAATCTTTCCTCAGCAATGTTATCAACCACTTTTAAATAAAGACAAATAATTTTACTATATATCTAATTTTGAAAAAAAGTGTTATTTTGAGCCTATTTTCGCATTTTTTTTGTAAAAAATATATAAAACATAAACAAATAATTAATACTATTTTACACACACACAAATTACCTATAGATCAGTACAATCCAAACAAATAATGTTGTAACACTTCTATATACCTATATTTGGAAAAGGTAAATACAGCTGTAACAAGTATAATTTTTTCATTACGCATGTGAAAAACTAGAAAAACGCAAATATATTTAACAATAGAGCAGAATTCCCGAAACTGTGACAATTTTTGCTTATTACTTAATGATATAAAAATTCACAACAGTAATTAAATAAAATATAAACAATTACCAACTCTTACTTAGTAAAAATACAATAATACACAGAAATCAATTAAAACTAAAGCTATTATTCTTAAAAATTAGATAACAACTATTGCTCAATGATTATTAGTTTGTGTAATTTACCACAAAAAGTTTTCTGAACATAATTTTCATTATCAACACGTGCATTAAAATTATAGTTGACCTTGGCACCTTGCTGGTTCATATTTGGAAGTGGAAGAATGACAATGATCTGTGTGACCTAGTCACATAAGAAACATCATTATCTTTCATTACAATAACCTTTATACTCTGATCCTGATCTTGCATACCTGTCACTTTAAATTCTTCCCCTTCAGTATCCTGGACAATGCAGACAAATCAGTACATATTTTGTTGCACCCCTTTTTCCACCCATAAATGTCACAAGTACAAAAGATCCAGGTCGCAAATTCTCATCAGTCACCTCTTCAAACTCTACACATTCTTCCTCTTCATGTTCTCCAATCCATTCAACAGAAGACTCTATAGGAACAATTTCTTCCTTCGATAATGATGAGACTGAAGAATTTTCATCCACCTTCTTCTTTTCGGTTTTTTGTGACCGACCAGTCACGTTCTCTGAGAGGGTTGTAAAGTCCAAGACAGTCACTGATCTTGTAGTTTATAAATGAGGATGAAGCATTATCGTTATTTAACACTATGTCAAATTAAATGTTTATTTCCAAAGCAGGATGAAATGTATCTTCTCTATCTAAGGGATCAAGAGCTTTAGTAACTGTCGAGAAGATGGGTGTAATTAAACTGGGTAAAGCCAATAAAACTATCACATGTTCTTTGCATAATGTGCTGCTGTTCAATGTGAGGTGTGTGATGAATGGCCATCGATGAAGAGAATTGCTGGTAAAGTTATCTCCTTTGCCAACCACGGATGAAATATATTGGTAAAACAAATTCATAAAAAACTTCACCAGTCATCCAACCATTTGGTGACTTGCCAATTCCCCACTCATAAGGTAGTCCTGCTAGTGGAAGTCATTCATATTATAGACACAGTAGTGGTGGGCAAAATTCGCCAACTGCATTCTCAGTCATTAAGACAGTGACACATTCCTGCTCGTCAGAGTTAACTTGCTGGACAATGTTCTTGTCTACTTTTTTTTTTTGCCAGAATTTTGTTCCCCTTAGGGTTGTGGAAAAAAGCAGACTTGTTTCCATTAAAAAATTCTTCATGGATCAGACAGAACATCTTCCAGCTTGTATTCCTCCAAATACTTGTACACTTCCCCAAACCATGCTGAGTTCTGTCCCTGCGAGACAGCAGTCCAACTGGAAGTATAATTCTGTGCAGTTCTCAAGGTTAAATCTGGATTACTTTTTTTAGGAAAGATGCGCACCATTTCCTACCTGGTCGCCCATCTTGAAAAGGAAAAGGCCTCTTCAACTCTTTAGTTAGCTGCTGCACACTATTCTGCAAATCATCCATAGTAATCGGGAATCCTGCTGTGCAGAGAGAAAGGGCCCACTCTACTAGCATGCTCTTCTCCTCCTTCTTGAGCCAAGATTTGGGTCCCATTTTTCTCCCTACAGGTGTCTCCCCTTTTATTTTATCGGAAAGGGTGATTCTTAGAACACCATGTCTTTCCGAGGCCTGTTTGATGGACATCACATCCTTCACAACCTGCAAAGCCTTTTACAATCTGGTTGGTCTCTTATTTCAATATGCCTCCTCTTAGCATGGCACTGCAACACCGAGTTTTAGAGATTTATATGTTAATTTACAGATTTAATCAGTCTAATACTTAAATATTTTAAAACCGTACTTACTTCAATCATATGAAAAAATATTAATTTTTCTTATATAATGAAAATAATCCGAACACTAATACTGAACCAAAATTATATAATGTAATATCGGGGATGGCAAATCGACTCATAAGGTTAAGTTTCCGAGTAGTTCTAATTTCAGTAATTTAATGATTTACATGTTTAATCTATTGTTCCAGTACTATCCGTTGTTCTGTACCAGTGGTCGTCACCTGAGACAACTACTGGTTCTGGTGACTGGTTGGAAGTTTTACAAACATCACACATTTTAGCGATTGCTGATTTTCGATTTTAAAAATAACTGACATGTACCAGTGTTTGTTAGGCATGACGAAAACTGGTGATTTATGGTATTAAGTGATCCAGTGCCCGTCACCCTCCTTTGTTTGTATCTTTGTTTATTATCGTAGGACTTAACATGCTAGATATCATGTTTGACACCTCTGAGAAGCATACAAACAGAAAAATTGCTTTGAAAGAAACATAAATACAATTAATTAAAAATTATAATATTTTCAAAATCAAAATTCTCTTATTTAAAAATTGGCTTTTCAAAGTTTGCAGAACTGAGGCCCAAGAACTGCATTATTGCTGGTGCCAGTCACACTCATTCTGTCTGTGTTTTCACTGCACAACAGAATATAAAACTCATGTTATCAGGAGGTAAGTTAAATAAATTGACACTTCCTGGTCTGAAAGTCCTCTATTGAGTTACAAAGAATGTATGGCTAAAGTTATGTGTAATACACCATTACGGGCATGCTTCCTAAATGAATGTGACTACTTTCCTGATAATGAAGAATTTAAAGAAGCTTTAACTTGGTTTTTCGAGGAGGAAATGATTGACAGCATCACTTAAAAACAATGGATTACTGTTGATCGATGCAATTTCAAAACATTTACCAAACTAGTTCATGAGTTTGTTCAAGAATTTGGCAATAAAATGAGTAACCTTAAAAAAAATATGACATTATTTGTTTGTTCTACAAGATGAGGCACAAGGGTTTGATTGAAACAATTCTATGGCTACTGTGCACCCTTTTGTAGTATATTTCAAGGAAAGCATTCAAGAAACAGGAAAACAAGAGCCAGTTCACCAGAGTTTTGTATTAATATCGGACTGCCTAACACACAATACTGTCATTGTTCATGCTTTCCAGAAAAAGTTAATCCTATTTCTGAGAAATTATTTGCCAAATTTGTAAAAGCTGTACTATTTTTCAGATGGTTCAGATGTACAGTACAAAAATCGTAAGAATTTTCTGAATCTTTGCTATCATAAAGAGGACTTTGATGAACTTGAGGCTGAGTGGCACTTTTATGCTACATCAAATGGGAAGAGAGTTTGTTATGGAGTTGGGGGTACGGTATAAAGACTTGCCTCCAAAGCCAGTCTCTAAAATCCATTAGAAAACTAAATTCTAACACCTGTTCAGCTTTTTCAGTGGAGTATGAAAAAACTTCCTTGAACACCTGAATAGCATCCACCCGAACATACATTTCCACCATGGAGGTGGAAGTAGAAGAAAAATTGCCTTTTCTGGATGTCTTGGTCACAAGACAGGATGATCACATCAGCACAGTGTTTACAGAAAGCCAACCCACACAGCCAGGTATCTACAGGTGAGTTTACACTACCCTCCAACTCAGAAGACGAATAATCACAAGGGTTAAAGAACATATCAGCGACTGTAAACGTGAAAACCCACAATCAGCTTTAGCAGAACACTACTTGGAAACCAGAACACAGCATTGATTTCAACCAATTCCACACCATAGCCAACATCAGACAATACAAGAAAAGATACATTCGAGAATCAGTGGAAATATTAAAACACCCGGCAAACATAAATAGAGAATATAGCTACAAATTAAGTAGAATATCAATATGGGATCCATTCTTCAGAAAACCTCAAAACCTAGCTCTGCATCTAACAAAAGACAGGTCTCCTCTGGTTGGCCAAACAGCCCAGCCAATCAGAAGAGAATAGGCCACTGATTTGCCAGCACCCCAAGCCAAACACAGAAGCCCAGCTTCTACTGGCCAAACCAAGAGGCTAACTAGATGAAAGGAAGGCTGTGATTGGCCCAAAGCTGCAGCCAATCAGGAAACACTCCTCTCAGGCGAGAGTATTAAAGGCAGAAAACTTTTAATAACCTCATTAACCCTAGGCAGGAGGTGAAGGTCCATTGGATCATGTAATCCATAGCAAAACTACAAAGGGTCTCTAGGACTCAATAGAGAACTCTACCCTGATGATGGCTACTGCAATGTCGACCGAAACATTAGTGATATATTCGCCTTGGACACGGCTACAACCCAGAAGCCAAGCTACTTCAGACAATGGCCGCAAAAGCCAGTAAACTTTATTAATAGTGTGATCACTACACTGTAAAGCACTATAAACTATAACAACGTTTAGAATCATTTACTGTAGATTGTTTTTTCCTTCATTTTCAGCATTATTTTTGCAGAATTTTGTAGTTAGTTTTACCCAGCATGATTTTACAGAATCTTGCAACATTGCTTTGCTTATATTCATAGTTAATTAAAAAATAATACAACGGAATATGTTGAGAAGGAAGTGGCTAGCATGAAGTGGCTAGCATAAAGTGGCTTTTATCTGTTATTATGAGAGAGCCATATTCCCCCAATTATTTAATAAGTGTAGCCAAGGATTACACCACAAACAAAGGAATTCATTTGAATGTTCACAAACACAGTTTAGAACTCACAAAAAAAAAGTTGCTGGATAACTTTTTGACGAATAATTTTATTAATGCACAACCCCTCTAATTTGAACAGTAACATGTTAAAAAAATAAACACTTTTTCAGTGGCATACAGAAATATAATTTACATACAAAAATGCAATGCCATTTTATCAAATGAAACTGTGATGCGATATAAGCTAGGCCAAAAACTATACCAAGTGAAAAGTGTTAAGTTCTTTATTTTCCATAGGCCCTACCCTTAAAATTCTTTTACAGGTAAACATTTAATATCATTACCACCATTATTTGATGCAAAGAAATGAAATATTTCCAAGGTTTCATTTAAAAATTGTAGGCTAACTTGCAACAGCACATGCTGAAACAAGTACAGTAGTCAGTACACATTAGAAGAGAAAGTAAACACCCACTGTACCGCTCAATGGAAACAAAGGATAAGGTGTGCCGTATATGGTAGTGAAAGATCTTTAATCCGGCATCCTATGTTTCAGTACATTCTGCAACTGGGTTGCTGTTATAACTCGGAAACATATAAAACAGAATTGTCTTAGTTATGCCTGTTCTAAATTGTGTGTTTTTAAGATATGATTCTAAGTTGTGAGACCCAGCATTGTGTTTCTAAGTTATGACAGTTCTAAGTCAGGTTTCTACATTATGATTTTCCAAGTTACCTACAAAGTTTCTGAGTTGTGCATTCTAACTTAGGTATGACAGTTCTACGTTGTGACTTTTTTTGAGAATTTTAAGTTATGACTGTTCTAAGTTGTGTTTTTAAGTTATATGTATATCCCAGGCAACTCATGTTCAAATTTTATTTGTAGGTTTCCAGCTAATGACCTTGATCGCTACGTCGTATTACTGCACTGCCGACAGTTTTAGTTCGCTCAGAATTTATAGTTACCTACTGTCAATTTTGGTTTCAGTACAGCATTTCCTGTTTTCTAGTAGGTTACATTTCCCATTTTACATTTGGTATTCTTGTTAAAACTACATTAGATTATTGGAATTATTTCATTACCTCAGAAAGACATACTTAAAAGAGTGGTACTGTAGGTAGACAGGTAAGTGTCTAATTTCCATCACATTGAACACTGTAATTGATATAAGTGTAATCACCTATTCTTTAAGCAATTGTGTCATCTATGAGATAATGTATTACTCCTTTGGTTTAACTAAGTAGTTGTGAAATTCATAAGTTTTTACAGCATATAAACGTGAACGTTTTAAGAGTATCAGGTTGGTTAAGTCAGAAACATTTGAAATACTGTAAAATAGTGTCAAAGGTTGGTTAAGTTTGATCGGCAATATTAAAATATTTAAGAATCTAGTAGGATTTTAAAAACATTTTCTTTCATGATAGATAGGGAACTTTAGAGATTTTAAAAAATTATAATTCATGATTTTTTTCTTGTTTTTCAAAAAAGACGCGACTGTAGAAAATTATCGTAATATTAACTGAATAAAAAAAATTGTTACTACTAAAAATCTATTTCTATTCTTCAAAAATGCCCTTCAAATATATTTTTTTAAATAGCTTAAACATGTTATAACTTACAAAAGGACTTTTTTAATAAATGAAATTTTTTTTTCTTCAGATATTTTCAAAGTTACTACATTATAATAAATAGGTATAACATTTCAAGGCCGCTAACGCTGGTGTTTGTAGATGACTAACGGTAGGAGTACAGACCATTCACAACTAACCAAGAAATAACTTAAGAATACAACGAGTTTGAAGAGTATTAATAAACTTCGACACATCGCGTGGATTAAATAATATTAGTGATATTTAAAATGTAAACAAAATGAAAATGAAAGGCCTAACCTTAACCTTTCCACGAGAAATGACTTCAAATAACACGCCAAAACAACACAATAAATAAAAACTTAATTTAAATATTATACTTACTTTCTGTTTCTTTATTTTCATCTTTGACAGGTTCTAAATTAACAATAGTTTCTGTATCCAAAAAACGGGCGTTTTCATCCATCTTGAAAATTAAGACGTAAACCAAATTGTCGTCACATAACTCCAAAATACGTAATTTAACACAACACTTATCACATTGTTGATAAAATACATTTAAATCTCACTATCATAATAATAAACAACACTACTCATAAAACATTACTACAAGAGACCATTTAAGAAGTCTTTCGTTTCACTCTAAGCTAGGAGTCATTTGTTGGTTCAAATATAATCTAAAATGCTATTGGTCAAAACCAAGCGTGTACACCAACACCTTTTGCAACTCAAAAATAACTGTTTACATTTATTATTAGGTTTAATTTTAATTAATAAAATTTCCTATAGTACATTATGAAAGATAAATAAACAAATAATATTCAAGTAACAATATTTGACATAACTACAACATTCCAGATTTCTGAGATCAGCATCTTAAAAAAAACAACTATGTCTCGATGTTCGTAGCATCAAAATAACATACATTTTATAAACCAAACATTTAGGTGCAGTTCATAATTATTTCTCTTAAAATAAGACAATGGATAAGCACTGCAAGCCATGGAGTTAGCTGCAAGCACTGGTTGAATATTTTTTTTTTTTTGTTAACACAGGGTTTAGGATTAAAAATCTTAAGAATTATAAACTTATCCGTTCAGCGATCACCAACGAACAAAATGGTTATTTAACATGATGAAATTAGCTGTCGTTAATTCCAGCGAATAAAAACGAGTGAAAAAGCAACCATGTTATTTAAGTTCATTTTTGGATTCTTAGGTATCATCTGCATTTTGAAGACCATTTAGGTTTGGAATCGATGTCGCTAGATAATTTGCTCATTATAACGATTTATCCATAGTAAAATTAGTTATGTACTGACGTTGTACCGACCATGGCCTTTAAGCCCGTGCTCCGCACCGCCAGTACCGTATCCCGTTTTCGGAGCGCGCTCCTTGCCCAGCCGGATTGAGTCAGGCGAGCGCCCCGGGCGTGACCCCAATATACAACAAACCTCATTAACAGTCACCGCGGCCACTGGCCTTAATTAAAATGCCCGTGACTATGATCAAGTCAGAATAGGAGAAATCCCTCTAAAACAATTCACAGTGGGACAATATGTTAGTAAATTTACAGTCGCCAACTTGATGTCACAATTTAAATAATTAAATACATTAAATCATTGTTAAGCCTTAAGCACCCAATTACCAGGTGCTACATTTTAATTGGGCACCTGGAACATTTTTTAACTGGTCATAGAGTAAATTCAATTAATATAAGGTTTTTGACACCGACTCACAAAGAAGAGAAAGTTTCTTTTCCTTGCGAGGCGGCCATGTCCGGCAGTCTCGAACCACTCCGCGCCGGGAACAGACGTGTGTCCGTGGGCAGCAGCCAAGTTTCTTTCATTGATTAATTTTTATTCTGTACTAAATCTTTAAATTTAAAACCTTTTGTTAATTCACCGCTGCCCACGTCGACTCGGCGCATATTTTGCGGAGCCGGGCCTATCCCGACCGTCTTCAGTGTGATACCCCGATACGTATCGTAGCACAGAACGTACGGTACTGGCCGACTCCAGCGAAAGTGTTTTTACTTAAGGACGCCGTGCATATGCCTGCCAGCTGCACACACGTAAGTGTTTCGCCGAATTTAGGAGCCCGCTCATAGAGCCCCCCCTGCACCCGTTAATGTTCGGCGCTGGCCGTCTCCAGCGAGCATCGACCCGCGTCCCGCGAGACTGCCACGGTAACCATTAGTGTCGCGTAGTGTTATGTTTTTTCTGTGTTAATTGTGTAACAGTTAGACGTTGCCAAGTGTTGGTGAGAGTGTTTTGTAGCGGGACTAGATTAAAGGTAATTCTCACCAACTCATGTACACTAATTTTCCGGAGTCTCCCGTCCTCCACATGGCCGAGCGGCCTTCACAATCAAGGGAGAGCCATTCAGGGTAGATTCAAGCCGTGTACCTGGCGGGGCACGCGGGGGCAGAGTACCCACGACCCAACACCAACGGCCTAGCAGCCCGCTAGCCTGGCGCCCCTCCGGACAACAAGAGCACCGCGACGCCCGTAGCGCCCGTCAGGTACCCCCGGGCCTTTCACATAGGTCGGGTGACGGCAGTACCTACTTGTAATACCAGATACATAGATCAGTTATATAGCCTACTCCTTGAAACATAGTTACAATTGAACACAAAAATTACAATATACTCCTTAACACTGAAGCCGAATACTCAAATCGCACAGGCCACTATGCATTATTGATGCCTCACCTGTGCGTGTACGATGAACACGCCTTTGCGTGTTGTGTAGTATTGTGTGTCGGATGGTCCATGCAACAGACGTGTCCATAGCCGCCTGCGCAACTATCAAAATCAAAGCATTCTTCACTCCGCCAGGGGTATCTATGTATTCATCCACCCGAATGTTATTTCCAAATTGTTTGAAAGACATGTAATAATTATTTAATAATTTTTTGATAACAATTTCATAATGTAATGTTTATTTACCATGCGACTACATCTAACTCTTGGCCTGATTCGCTTCCCATGCTTTGTGCACTTTGCACACGAAAGTGATTCCAGGCAGTGCGCATCTCTCGGTGAACACAAAAGTAGCCCTTCACCCAGTGCTGATGTCGGACGGGATCTCGCACCACGAAGCCTTCATTTTCCTGCCATCAAAGATTACCAGCAATTGTATACATCTTTTTAAATATCTACTCTGTGACCGGCCTATCTCGACTTGGCCAGATACCGCCGGTCTCTCAAATAATTATAATTAGCTGCTTCGGGATGCGATTTGTTTTTTAAGTAATTTTATTGTTTTATTGCGAGCCACATGAGTAGACCTGTCTTCACATAATGTGATCTAGCCGCGATTCTCTATCCAGTTTCACCCACACAAGGCTGCCTCCGGGATTCACATGCAAATGAACTGTTTAACTCTTCATTAAAAGAGACTTTACAGCGAGTTGCATAGCATCCATGTAAGAGACGGGTTTACAGGGCTCTCTGCCCACTTACCATAAGACTGGACATTCTCTCATTTGTCAATCGCTCATATTGCCTGCACGTTTCCTAAGTGTTTCATATGTTAATTATTAATGAACTTTTCGTGTTTGTTCGTACCACACCTGCCGTGTGACTCAGTGGACTTTGATCACTCCTTTACCGCGGAATAGAGAGATTTGTAAATCACCCGTAATTCGAATTACAGCGAGTAAGCAGGATGCGGTGCATAAGGACAACCCCGACTCCAAGCGAAAAAGACAAGGATGCAGACACCACCATATAAATTGTGTTTGTTTCCAATAAACACAATGTAACATCATTTGTGAGTTTATTCCTTAAACTACGGCATCTTGAATGACCGGGCTCTACTGCCGAAGGTGATTGAGACAGCTGGGAACTAGGTGGAAGCCCCAGAGGATATGAAGGAGAAAGGAACGACAGAAACATGCCTTCATTGTGAGGACAAGGAGGGTGTGGAATGGGCTGGGGGAAAGCAGAAAGAAGGGGATGAAATATACAAGGGATATGAGCTGATTACAAAGAATCGTCGGGGGGGGGGTAGGGGGGGGGGAGAGGAAGCGATAAAAAGGGGAAGACTCATTGACAAAGAGAGTAAGTACGATTGCGAGTTTAAAAAGTAAATTAATCAAACCATACACAAATCAGATTAGAATGTTTTAAACTTTAATATATAAATACAAGTTAATGTAATGCTGATACCATATTTTCCAAGCCACCATAAAATGGCTTTACATTTAGAAAATATATCCATGATTCAAAAATGCATATTTATATAAAATAGCAAAATTTAAACTAGAAACACATTGTAATGATCAGTTTCCAAAATCTTAAAACCAAAATATTCCAATCACAACTTTTACAATGTTTCGTGCTGCCGTCACCCGACCTCTGTGAAAGGCCCGGGGGGTACCTGACGGGCTCTACGGGCGTCGCGATGCTCTTGTTGTCCGGAGGGGCGCCAGGCTAGCGGGCTGCTAGGCCGTTGGTGTGGGGTCGTGGGTAATCTGCCCCCGCGTGCCCCGCTAGGTACACGGCTTGAATGTAACCTGAATGGTTCTACCTTGACTGTGAAGGCCGCTCGGCCGTGTGGAGGACGGGAAATTACGGAAAATAATATACGAGTTGGCGAGAATACATTTAATTTGGTAGTTTCACCGGGGGTCCATGTGGGTACACGGTACACTCTACAAGTCCGCTCCGCGGTTCATTCCCGCTACAAAAATTCTCACCAACACTAAACACAACACTATGTAACAATGGTTACCGCGGCAGTCTCGCGGGACGTGGGTCGATGCTCGCTGGAGATGGCCAGCGCCGAAAGTTAACGGGTGCAGGGGGGGCTCTATGAGCGGGCTCCTAAATTCGGCGAAACACTTACGTGTGTGCAGCCGGCAGGCATATGCACGGCGTCCTTAAGTATAAACACTTTCGCTGGAGTCGGCCAGTACCGTACGTTCTGTGATACGATACGTCGCGGTATCACGATGAAGACGGTCGGGATAGGCCCGGTTCCGTAAATACGCGCCGAGTCGACGTGGGCAGTGATGAATTAATAAGAGGTTTTAAGTTTAAAGATTTAGTATAGAATAAAATACTCAAAGAAAGAAAACTTGGCTGCTGCCCACGGACACACGTCTGTTCCCGGCGCGGAGTGGTTGGAGACTGCCGAACATGGCCGCCTCGCAAGGAAAAGAAACTTTCTCTTCTTTGTGAGTCAGCGTCAAAAAACTTATATTAATTGAATTTACTCTTTTACCAGTTAAAATATGTTCCAGGTGCCCAATTAAAATGTAGCACCTGGTAATTGGGTGCTTAAGGCTTAAAAATGGTTTTAATGTATTTAATTATTTAAATTGTGACATCAAGTTGGCGACTGTAAATTTACTTACATGTTGTCCCACTGTGAATTGTTTTAGAGGGATTTCTCCTATTCTGACTTGATCATAGTCACGGGCATTTTATTTAAGGCCAGTGGCCGCGGTGACTGTTAATGAGGTTTGTTGTCTGCTCCGTGCGTGGTGTACTCGCCCGGAGTGGCTACGACGCACTTATTACATGTCGGGTAATTAGTAATTTCGTACTAATGGCTTTTCCTTAATTGAATTATGGGTTAGAGCCTCCGGGGTCCCGTACCTTTAAATATCATTATGTCTATTGGGGTCACGCCCGAGGTGCTCGCCTGACTCAATCCGGCTGGGCAAGGGGCGTGCTCCGAAAACGGGATACGGTACTGGCGGTGCGGAGCACTGGCTTAACGGCCATGGCCGGTACGACGTCAGTGCAATGTTGTTCTAAGAATCTTATCATTTCTTAAAATTATGCTACTAATTCCACATTTCCTCCTACATTTTTACTACATTATACCCTGCTTTCTCAGCAAAACATTATTTCACACCAACAACACATTCTACTGTACTCTGATTGACACTTCCAGGGGCGTAGGAACGGGGGGGGGGGGGACAGGGGGGACGTGTCCCCCTGAACTTTTTGGGTGGAGGGGACGGTCCCCCCCAACTTTCTAGACCGTGATATGTTTATTTTATAATATTATTCTGCCCAACTTTATTTGTAATTTCTTCGCTCATCAAATTTTATCTTAAGGAAACAATAATAATTTTAACATAGATGTATCCAATGGTTAGATACAAAAACCGCTTAAAAAGCGCTATTTTGCACTTTTAAAATCAATATTTTCCGGTGGAGGACCCCCGGACCCCCCCGTCTTAGTAAGAGGGGAATGGGTTTACATGACATCAAAATCATCATTTGTCCCCCCCAACTTTATGAACACAGCTACGCCAATGGACTTTTCCCATAATTCTCAAGGAAAAACATTAAATAAAGTGATATCTGTTAAGTCTTAACCAACATAAAAATCGCACACACCCCGTCAACATTCTTACATGACAATTATAAACCATTTCACTAATATACATATGTAAAATTATCATGGGCCCATATCCGACAGTGTAGTGGAGAATTGACGGTCGTAACTCGATTGCTTTGCTGATGATGGGATGGTTGCTTACTCGGCACCAGCTCTGTGATAGAGCAGCCTCTAACTCAGACACAGGAGTGGACTGTCCGGGCCAGTGTGGCTGTACGAGGAATCACCATCGTCGGAGAACTCTGTGGTGGCAACTTACTAGACTATTCATTGGTCCACATATTACGGGCCCATGGACATGCCCTTTCAATTACCAGCTTCGTCTTTCTATTACTAGGCGATTACTAGGATAGGATGACAAAGTTGCAAAACACGACTCACAGTTTGGTGTCTAACTGGAAGTCTTTTATTGCAAGTGAGGGAACTGTGGAGTGCCACTACAAAACACGCCATACAGACATACTAGGACATTGCTTCCAGTCCATGACTAAATTAACAATGTACAAAAACAATTGCTGAAATGGATTCGTGATGATAAAAAAGAAAAGGAAATAGATGCTAGATCGCCCACCAACCACATCTGGCCTCGGCATCGGCTCTGGAGGGACTGGAGAGCAGGACGCCATTTCCATGTGCACAGAAAGGAAGTTACATCATGAACACAGCTGCGGAATGCTGTGGACAAGGCTGGGACCTGTGCTGTAATTAAAGGACAAGGAGTTACGACGTGTGCACAATTAATTCTTAATTTTCAATTGTAAACACACATTAATGCACTTTTTTAGTATATGCTCCATGGTAACACTGAACGAACAAAGATGAAGAAAACATATTAAAGAAAGGTGTGTTATGACCAGTCATAGCTGATGCTGCTAATACATTGTTAAGATTGAGGTTAAGGCAATGGATGACTTAAAAAAATTATTTTTGTACTATTGCATTTAAACATGCTGCGATCAATTACTACTTTACATTACATAATTTTAAGGGGGGGGGGGGGGGGAAATTCTCGCTTGCACTCAACGTCCTGGAATATCACTACGTCATTGATTGCAGTACTTTTCGAAAACAAATGTAGGTATAGGATTTTAATTGTATCAGCTGATTATGACTGTTCTTTGAATAAATCATACGCTAAAGAAACTAACCAGTCCGTTGGTATGTATCCAGCAGGGTGTGGCCACATCTGCATGATTACATGGTAACTGGCTATAGCTTTTTTTTTGTCGCATACCCGTCTCCATAGGATGCATGGAGACGTGGCGGACGTCTCTCGGCCGTTTTCTTGTATTACCCTGCGCCAGCTCTCTCGCGTAGAGCAGCCTCCTGCACGGAGGCAGGGGTGGACCGTTCGGCCCGTGTAGATGCCGAGGGACGTCTCCCGCGCTGGAGAAAAGCGCGATGCAGGCTAGTTGTGTTAGTCCATGTGTTTTGGCCCGTGGACATGCCAAATACAAAACAACACTCATACACACTGTAGAAAAAACGATAAAAGACACTATAGAACAGAACCAAAAGCGATAATAGCGGCGAGTTTATGGAGCGTCTCGCGACCGTGCCTAGCCTCGAAGGTGGCTCGCACGGGACTGGAGACCAGGACGCCAGGCACTGCTCTCGCGCGCACTGAGCGGAAGTGACATCATTCCCAAAGCCATGGCGCGCTGCGGACAGAGCTGTGATCCGGGCTTTAACCCAGAGGCATGGAGGTACCTACGACATAAAACGACCCCCCCCCCCCTGTATTAGCAAGGGTCAAGGCCGTCCGTGCTTCCACCCGAGGCAGCAGGACCCCTTCTCCCGAAGCGGTCATTGGGGTTAGGGCCGCTACTCTCGCCCCGTACTCACCGGGTCATCGTACACAAGCGCATCCAGCTCCGAGTCTGCCAAGTAACGTGGGGCTCGGCGACTTCATTGGTTGTGTCTCGGGGTCGTCTCAGCCGGCTCCTCGACTGTGACTCGGAACTCTGCATCGGCGAGGGAGGCACCATGTCCCCATCCACCTCGGGCAGAGCCGCAACTAGGGGGGAGCAAGCAGGGCATTCGCCCCGGGCGCAAAGCTGTGGGGGTGCCGAAATCGCTTGCATTGTAATTCCTACTACAACTGATAACTGGTAAAAAGTTTTTTAACTTGCATGCCAGTAATGTCTAATCTGATTTACAATATAACGTCTCAACATATTTATTTTAAAATACTCTGAGAAAAATGTTGAATTCATCATTAAAATAAAAAATTGTAAAGGGAGAAGTTAGAAAGTTTTAATGCGTTCTCTATACGAATACAGTACAATGTTGTCAGAGAGGGTGGTACCACCACTGGCAGTGAGGAAGAGCATCATCTATTTGCTATGATGATATCATCAAAATCTTTGCTGCAAAAAGGTCTCGCAAGTTGAATTTAAATCTGTAAAAAACATTTATGACGACAATTTAATGAACAAGTCTAGTGATTATACGGACTACTTTATGGACATAGTGGGTTCGTGCATGGAAGTTACAGTAGCACAGAAACTGTTATATGTAGGTATGGAAAATGCTTAAATAGCACCATTTTTGCGAGGGGAGGGCCCCCGGACCCCCCGCTTTATTGGTGTGGTATGTGCAAAAAAAAGAGGGGGGGGGGGGGCGCATGAATCCATTCATGCCCCGGGTGCGAGAGACTCTAGTTGCGGCCCTGACCTCGGGTGGGGGAGAGTGGCTCAGCTGCCTCCTCTTCGTCCAGCTCGGTCACCAGAGGTTGTTTGTCCGCCTCGGGCATCCCGGTGACGTAACAGATCTGTGCCTGCGTCGTGCGTCTCCGACGGCATCGCCTCGGACTTGTGGCCGAGCTTCCTGCTGTTTCCAGCGTCGCAGTTTCTGGACTGGGGGTGGCATGGAACAGGCCCTGCATGCCTCGGGGCGTGATCGAGTCGTCTGAAGTAGGCGTTTCGTCCACTTCTACTAGGGTGACATCTTCAGAGACCAAATTTTCTCCTGGAAATGTTGTTCTCGTATGGTGTCTCGGTGCACTTTTCGCACCCGCCATCCATCCAGGCGGACCAGGTAGGTGCTTCTACTTAGCCGTTTAAGGATCGGGTGTGGTCCCAACCATCTGGGGCTCAACCCAGCACTGTAGTTCTTCAGCGCCCTGGACAGAGGCTGTGTGTGCACGTAGTCCAGTTCTCCAGGTTTGAGTTTCGGTGGCAGTTGGGTCGTCTGCGGTGTTATCTGGCGAATATAGGTCCTCTGGTGTTCGCGCGCTGTTGCTAGTTCTGCCTCTCACCGTTGACGGCGCTCCTCTGGGTCTTCTTCTTCATTGGCTACCCCGTGGGCTGTCCATTCTCCTGGCAAGGGCAAATTGTGGCCTTGGACCATTTCCGCCGGAGTCATTCCGGTGGCTGCATTGGTTCTGCGACGGATGCAAAACAGAGCCTCTGAAAGATGGTCGTCCTACTTAGTATGGTCACTACCCAGCCTTATGTGCATCTGGTCATTCAACTCTTGGTTTCGCCTCTCCATCGGGTTGGCTCGGGGGTGGTAGGCAGGTGTGGTCCGGTGTTCGATGCGCCACGAGTTGCACATCTCCCGCCACTGCCTCCCGACGAATTGGCTGGCATTGTCCGTCAGCAGCTCTCGGGTAGCCCCAACACGGGAAGAATTCTGATTGCAATAATGTCCCAATGGTGTTGGCCCGAATTTTGCTGGTGGGGTAAGCTTCTACCCAATGGGTGAAGAGATTGGTCACTACCACCAGGAATCTCTTGCCCCGGGCTGTGCGGGGATATGGCCCCATGACATCCAGCGCGAGGGACTGGAAAGGGGTAGTGGGAATGCGAGGCTGTTGTTGCTCCGTCCCATCGCTCCGCCGCCCTCTCCGCTCCTGACACCTCTCACAAGTCCTCACGTACTCCCGCACGTCCCCGGCCAGTAGTAGCGCTGACCGCCCGCCCGCCTTGTTTGGTCCTCAAGCCCTTCAAGCTTCCCAAAGATGCCCTATTCCGGCATGCACCGGGGAGGGATTATATTACCTAGAATGCAATTCTTGCACCACACAATTCCATGGAATGTGCCTCGGATGGACCAACGAAACTCGCGACTGGGAAGGCATGGAGTACAAGTGTGCGAGCTGTAGACTATGGCGAGGAAGTGCGCACACCCCTCCTGCAGTGGAACTGGTCAAGGACAAGTAGAGTGCCAGAGCTGTTCCAGCCCCTACCACCTGATCTGCCTAGGGTGGAGAGAGGAAACACTGAACATCGAAGGATTGGAATACAAGTGCGCCACCTGTAGGGCCCAACCACAGGGTTCACAGGGTTCACCCCCTCCACCCAGCACAGGCCTCAGTAGCTTGATGCTCCCCGAGTTTTCTGGACTATCTCATGAGGACCCAACTGAGTTCCTCAATCAGTGTGAGGCCCAGTTATTAGAAGTAGGAATCCCACATAGTCACTGGCTTCAACACGACCGACGCCAGCTGAATGGGAGTGCCACCACCTGGTGGAGCACCTATGGAGATTTTATAGCAACGTGGGCAGAACTACGAGCCCGACTGATAGCCCAGTATGCTGGGACCGAGCTAGTGGCAGACCTTAGTTGCAAATTCTGCAGCCAAGAGCAAGCCCCACAGGAAGAAACAGATATTTTCATTCGGAAGAAAATGCAGATATACCAGAGACTGCATCCCGACCAACCCCAAGGGGCGGGGATCCCCTTCATAATCGAACTTCTACTACCCAACCTCCTCTCATTTTTACGAGCCCCTCCAGCAAAGATAATTGAGGAGCTAGTAGACAGCCTGAGCAGTCGAACGGGACCGAGTGGCGAGACACCTACCCGAAAAACCCCCATCCCGAACACTCACACCCGAGTGGAGAACCAGCCCAAAAGGGGGTAAACCAATCCCGACCGGCCGAACCTACCAGCCAGGCTCGGCTACCAAGATATTGGTTCTGCCCTGAGTTCCACTTAAACAAGGACTGCCCTGCTAGGCGAAACAACCAAAGACAAAACCCCCAAGAGAGGACAACCAGTCAGGAACCGAGATGGTATCTGCAAGGGCAGGGAAACGAGAATGCGGGAAAGAACTAGAGACCGGCCGACCCAACCTGATCATGAAGGTCTCAACTCTCCACTGCACAGATCAGGGAGAAACCAAACCCACAGCTCCAAGACTCATCGTAGGTGTAGGAGAACAGGAGGTAGTGGCTCTCCTAGACTCGGCAGCCTCGGCCAACTTTGTAGCAACCAAGTTCCTCTGGCTTTGATGGACCAACTCCAGTTCTGCCCAGCCATGGTCTCTTTAGCCGACCCCGCCAAGGAGATACAAGTCAAGGGGAAAATCGAGCTGCCCCTCTGAACCAGGACATGGACATACCCAGTCAACTTTATAGTAACTAAGCAAATTGAAGAGAGGATGATCCTGGGCCAACCCTGGCTACAGGCACAGGAATGCATCATAGACTTCGGGACCAGAAGCATTCATTATGGTGTTAAGACTCGGGCCACAGAGCAATGGTCAGAATATCAGGCGTCCGAAAACATACCAGACCTAGGTAAGGGGGATATCGAGCACCAACTAGACCGCTCCCAAGTAGCACAACTCCTGCACATTCTAAACCAATATAAGAGTGTCTTCGAGGACAGTGGCCCCTTCAAGCAAATCAGGACAATAGCCCATGAGATCTACCTAAGCTCAGAACAGCCAGTGTACGAAAGACCAGGGAAGCCATCCCCAGCAAAACAGAGAATCATTGCCCAACAGCTGGAGGAGATGAAACAACGAATAGTGGAACCAGCCAATTCTCCTTTCAATGCTAGCATAGTACTGGTTCCCAAGAAGAACGGCGAATTACCCTTATGTGTGGACTACCGACCACTAAACAAATTAACCTACAGTGTGGCCCCACCCACAGTAGACATAGACCACACCATGCGGGAATTGTGAGATACCCACATATTCTCAAGGCTTGACCTCAGAGCAGGGTACTGGCAGATCCCTGTGGCCCCGGAGCGCCGGAAATACACAGCCTTTACCAGCCCTCGGGGAGAAAGCTTTCAATTTAGAGTAATGCCCTTCGGGTTAAAGAACGCACCATGCACATTCCAGCGACTGATGATGACCGAGGTATTAGCTGGAGACATAACCAAATTTAGCATTGCATACATGGATGACATGGGAGGAACACCTGGAACACCTTAAGCGGGTCCTCGAGAAACTAGAGATTCACAATCTCACCTGTCGCATGAAGAAGTGCGAGTTCGGGATGCAACAAATACAGTATCTGGGGCATCTAGTCACCCCAGAAGGAAACAAGCCACAGCCAGAGAAGATCCTGGCCATCCTGGAAGCAGAGGTGCCTAAGACCCCCAAACAGTTAAAAAGCTTCCTAGGCACCTGTGGGTGGCTGCAACCCCGGAAGGGTGTACCACGAGCCGCCAAGGACCACCTGAAGGGAATCCCCCGGTGGGGATGTCCATCTGAACTAATCAAGCCCTTCCCTCCGACACCCCCTTGTAACCTGCACTAATTCCACCAACCTGACCCACCCACACGAGTAGACAGTCTCGGTTATAATTGGACGTAGAGGGAAGACTCGTTACACTAGGAAACCACCCCATGCAACCATAATGGGGCCCAAGGGCTACCTGATAGAGCACACCTCGTACTGCGACAAGGATGGTGAGTGGGTGGAATGACCAATTTGCCTAAGGGCTTCTGAATGTGCCAGACTAACTTAGATAGGCACGAGTCCAATAACAAGCAACTGGGAAGCCTTATCGTTGAAAACTTAGGATAAACCTATCTGTAGGACACCAGGCAAGAAAGTGTCTTAAAACAATTAACAAAAGATGTATAAGAATAAGCAGGGAAGTCGGGGTACCCATGAGCATAGGAAGTTGCGAATCAGCAGAGGTACCGCTTCACATATCTGTCTTAGTACGCACTCGGCAGGTAAATGCCTTTCTCGCTACCTTGGCCAATCTGCAGCACACTCAAACATTTCCATACAAATGGGTAGCGGCGCAAACATGCAGGCTAACAATTTAATTCAGAAATACAATCATAATATAAATGTCACATGACTAAAACTATTAAAAATAATAGTTCAGAACGTGTTCAATGAAATATATACGAACTCAAACTTCTTGTTGGTTGGTGACATGTCATCATGGTCTCAAGTATAGGATGGCACAAAGTTGCACTTCACCCTTGAGCCCCATCAAAGGTTGGATCATCCTCCACTACACTGATTATTATTTTTTTAATCAAATAAACACTGAATTGGACATAAATAACACTTCAGGTTCATTGTTATTTAATTGAAGCATATAGTGTACACAATATATGGACACCAAATTATATTTGGTATATAATTGTTTAGAATAATTACATTTTATACATACTTAAATTATTTTGAAAATTGATGTCAGCAGAAGTAATACTAAAACTTAAGTGAAAATCTCAAGATAATATTATTTTATTACTTGGTGTTTTATTAAAGTGAGAAAGGTAGGGATAGGATTTGTGTCGCAATCATGACATGCTTAAATAATCAGTACTTCATAGCCCCAAAAACACTGATTTATTTACACTGGACTCATAAAATGTTATGAATTAGAATTATGTAAGATTGTTATGATTAAATTTCCTGCTTTAATTCTTAGCAAGAATGTGACAACTTAGCGATTGAGGCCAAAGCGTACACGCCACGTTTCTTGACCCGTTGTGTGAGCATCGCTCAGTCCGGGCTTCTTGCTCCAGTGCGCTCTACACAGCCGAGCCAGTCTAGCACGTCCATCCGAGCAACACAGGAATGGTCATATGGTGAGGGTGTGTAGGTTCCGCAGGTCCAGCACCACACAGCCGTGGTCGGACCGGTTGCAGTCCTTCTTGCGGTGGTCGGTGCGGCCGCAGCCCTGGCGCCCGGCCGGGGATACGGCGGGCGGTGGCGTTGGCGGTGGCGGTGGCGGGGTGGCCTTCTTCGCCCCGGTGCGCTGCTGCCGGCCCTGCGCCTGGCGGTTGCAGTCGTTCTCGCGCTGCACCACAGGCGGGTCCTCGGCCCACGCCTGCCGCTCGGCCGAGCCCAGAGCGCCGAACACGGCCGCCCCCACGAGGTACACCGCGCTGGCCGTCCTGAACACGCTCCGCCACTCGCTTGCACTCTGTTGGCAGGAAGATCCAAAAAAAAAAAGACAGTTAGCTTAATATTTTTTTTCAGTGATTCAGTAGATCAAAAGTTTAAGATGGATACTCTTACCAGGACATCTGATACCAAAACTGGCCTTCGAAATCAATCAATATCATTAATGGTTGCCAAGTACCTATTTTCAATACAAAACAAATTGATGAGAATTTTTACTTTGATAACAGTAATTTCTGAAAGTAGCTGAACAGGGCTCTTACTCTATGAGCACACTCTAGTCAACTGGTCCATACTGTGTGGGCTTTCATTCGGAAGAACCCAAGTTTAAATTTGGGCAACAGTTTAACATTGTATCCAAAATTAGTCCAGGGAAAAGCAATAGTTTATGTGCAAGAGCCATAGACATTTTAATCTAAAATATGTACTTTAAATATATATTTGTAATTTTAGTCTTAAATGATTTTGAAGAAACTAAAAGTCAATTTTAAGTTAATAATTAAGTAGTTAATTTTGTAATGAATATCTCCTGCTCACATTTTCTGACCAAACATGCAAGTACAGGAGAACACGTGGACATATTTTATTGTGAAGATTATTATGGCATAATATCTAAATAATGGTAGATAAATGATACAAAGTTGGCAAGGAAAAATAATCTGGGAAGATAATTTTTTTTTAACTTTGTATGTGTAACACAAATGTATGCCAAATAATCTGTACGAATTTGTCATCTGTATATTATGTAAGGAATATATTCATATCTATCTATACTTTAACTTGATACTTATATTTTATTTATTATAACTAAATTTTAAATTCTCATTAAAACTTGTTTTTATTTTCTATTTCTCAAAGTTATTCATACATGAAATGTCGTAAGAGCACATAACATTAACTAGTCACATGTCTGCCTACATTATATTGATCAGGACTTCCGGTTTATGGTGGGCAAAATACGTCGAGTTACATTCCTGGGTTCAGGATTAGATATTGGGGTGTCCTTGGCCAACATCCTGTAGAAGGAAACTGCAAACCACTGTAGAATCACCCTGCCAAGAAAATCTCAGATGCATCACAGGCTTTCTCTTCATGAAGCCATCGCAATCGAGATCGAGCAAAAAAAAAAAAAAAAAAAAAAAAAAAAAAAAAAAAAAAAAAGAGAAGGCTGTCTGTAAAGTCGGTTTACGGACGATAGTTTAACGTGACAACGTCATAACAAAACATTGATGAAATGATTGCATACTTTTATGAATAAAATTGAATCATTTTTATTGAATTTTCACTATATTTTGTATGGATACACAAAGGAGTGAAATGAAATCTACAATTTAATTGATAAATTTACTTTTATTTGCACTCATTAATTTAATTATGTTTATTACTTTAACGAAGAGATTTTTTAACTATAACTTTTATACATGTTTGCTATTTAACTTCTTCCAATCTGTGTTATTCTTTTAAGGATAGGACGATGATAGGAAAAGTAGGAAACGAATGGGAGTGTTTTCAAGTTTAATGTGCCTCGAGAAAGTCAAATCAATGGTTGTTCCAATCGAGTGTGAAGAGAGATAGATGCGGCGCAAGCTTACAATGAGCGTAACGGGACAAAGCGTAACGGGACAAAGCGTAACGGGACAAAGCGTAACGGGACAATGTGTCATCCTTTTTGGTGCGTGCAGCCGGCGTTCATTGATTTATTAGACGTTGTCACGACAAAAAAAGAGTTATTCGTTGGCTCACCCTGTTCTGCACCAGCAGGCCTGTGACGACTGGCCCGATGAGTCCGGCCAGACTGCCCACGGTCTGCGACACACCCACTAGCACGGCGGAATGCTTGGGCGCCAGGTCCAGGTGGTTCACGCTGGAACACAACCCATCGCTTCGTTGTCCCGCCATTGAAAACATCTGAGAGCAAAATCACAAATACATTTTGAGCCTATTTACTTTGATACTGGGAAAATGGGTATGGCTAGAGACCCGGAAATTTCGCGAATTCGTCTGGCCTCCGTGTAGAATTCAAAGTCATAGGTGTGTTAAACCGATGTTTGCTTATCCATTGGTTGATTTCTTAGTGAGAACAGTTTTATCCTTGTTAATTGGCACTAGCTGATTCGCTTACTTCTCTCCTAGCTGGACCTCGTTGGTTCACGGTCGTAGAGGGGCGTGCCCAAATAACTGCTGTCCAATCATGAACACAGTGCGAGAGTGTGAAGGTTTGCATTCTAACTTGCGACTAAATGAATGCGCGAAATTTCCGTGACTCTACTTATGAACTAAACTAACTTGAACTTCATTTGTACTAACCGCAAACAGAGCCGCTGACTCAGTGGTTTGTCTAGTCACGACTGACGGTAATATTCAATTAAAATATACGAAAAACCAATGTTTGAACTTTTGAAGGATTATTAAAGTCATACATAGGTGTGTTTTTAGAATTTGTTTCAAATCTTTGATAGTTTTAACAGGGTCATAATATATTCGGTTTTTGCATGGAGGAAATTTATCCATTTATTTGCTGTTTGTCGAAAATCTGAGCCACTCCATTCTAGAGCAAGAACCTAATTTGTGCAAGTGTCGATTGTAGAATATACATACTACGAGCTGGAAGATTGTCGCTGGTTACTCCTATTGTTGCTCCACTTTACCTTGTTGTATCTCTCGTTTCCCTCAAGCTAGTTGGGGTGAACGACAGGCAAGTGTTTTGCATAGAGCAATTTTGGCTTCACGTCATATCGTCCTTTTTGACCCTGCTGCAGGTGATCTTGTGGCAGAGCTGAGTAGGGTACAGAGACAGTTCAGAAGCCTACCTAAGGGCGGCCGCACCAAATGGCTGCAGTGATATGGCGAAGGCGAGGCAGATCAGGACCTGCGCGGGAGTGTCCAGGACTCCTGCCGTCATGACGAACAAGGACTCCACCACGAAGGAGCCGCACACGTACAACTTTCGCACCTGCAAACAAACAAACCGAAAACATGTAACCAAATAGAATTCATTAAATTAAACAAATAAATTATGCCTCGATTATTTTGCAATTAAAATAGGCACATTCCCAAATTTCCATTGACACAGAAAATGTGGCGTTGCTTAAAATAATGTCCAGTGGTAAACAGGGCTCCTCTGGTTCGGGCTACTCGTCGTCTGGCTGCCGAACGAGTGGTTCCCTTTCTGGCATCTCCTGGAACGGGCTGGTGATCGGGCGTGCTGTGTCCGCTCTCGTCCGGCTCTGGGCTACAATTTTCGAAAATTACAATCGCATGAAGGGAATTGTCAGGTACGTGGTGGGGGATCCGATAGAGAAGAGTGCGTCAGCGGCGACGCCACTCCAGCGCATGCACTAGCTGTCTAAGGGGAAGACGGCACGGGTGTAGCATGCTATATGCTATGTAACAACCAAATCGCGAGATGGCAAGGGAGAGGTATTACAAATGATGCATCAGCAATGCTTCGAATTCTCGTAACACTTGCTTGTGTTTGTCTACTCAGTTTTCGCAACGCCTAAGATTGGCGTTACCGTATTTTATTTTATTTAAAGTATCTACAATTTTATTTATTCATTTGTGCAGTTAACTTTATAAATGTCATTCATTTTTATGTGAATGGTGTGATTGAAAATGTCAAAAATTTATCTCTAGCCATACTTAATAAGTAAGAAGTGGACTCCACGAACACACTTTTTTTTCTCAACTTTTTCAGAGCAGCAGTAAGGTGACCTTGATATCTTAATTCACCTTGTTAGAGAATAATCAAGAATAATCGCTTACGTTCTTAACAAAATTGCATTGAAATTGGTTTTTGGTATAAACCATTATCACATTAGGTTAGTTATACACAAATAATTAGTATTCAGTTATAAATTTGGGAATATATAAGATTTTATTATTTTTGTATTCTTTCAAAATAGCTTGAGAAATGCAAATAACATTTTTAATTTGAATTTAAACTATTATTAGATAATTGCTTTTCTATGATCATCACTCATAACCTTATTAAAAAACTCTTTCCATAATTTACTGTCATAATTTTGAGATATCTGGTATGCTCATAATGGCATAAATAATGCAGGAGCTCATTCAGCCTACTTTATTAACCTTGGTTGCAGTTACCACTTCCTTGGACTGCAGACAGTCAGCGAGGTATCCGGCACCTTGCAGTATAACAGCCATGAAGAAGAATGGCAGTGACAACATGGCACCCACTTGTTGCTCATTGTAATTCAAGGTATCTGTAACAAAAAAAAATATCTTTCGGTACTTGCCATAGATGTGTAACATCTAACCTCGGTAACAAGCAAATTCATGTGTTCTCATGTTGCAAATACACTTATAATACGAAAGAAAACACTATAAATCATCTGTTTGCTTATGTGATTCCTTATTTATCTTTCTTCACGAGTTTCTGGATTTGCCACTGCATGAGAAGTATTTGACTGTTTGTATCTCTGATGCCTACATTTGTGACTGTGTCTCAACACCAAGTGTAACCTAAATCTCTTATTTCCGGCACAAACCTCCCAAGAAGGACGGCAGCTGTTTGAGCAGCGTGTGCGAGCCCCAGGCCTCAGCGAAATGTGCGATGGCGACAGCCCAGACTGGTGCAGAAGTAAGGATCTTCCTCCAGGGATGCAAGACCGCCTGCAACAGAGCCGAGCTTAGCGATGACCGGCTGACTGTGAATACCGCACAGCACTGGTGCACTTGAAGTAGCTTGGCTTATGGGTTGTAGCCGTGTCATTGGCAAATAATTCACCTATTTTTTTTTATTTGCCGATTTTTTATTTGCTAATTATTTGCAAAAGAACACGGCTACAACCCAGAAGCCAAGCTACTTCAGACAATGGCCGTGAAAGCCTGCGAACATTATTAACTGGTGTACTTGTTGCTGAAGATGTCGAAAAATATAATACTCGATGCCTGTGTTCGAGGCTATTGTAATAATAACCAGCGACATGTATTCAAATATTACCTCCCCAGCCATTAATATGTCTTCCAAGGCTATTTGTTACATTCCAGGTTGGCCCGGCAACACAACCCAGAATAATAACAAATTACAATTAAAACACATGAAAAAAATTATCAGTTTATATCTTTAATTTCATTTTGAGCGAGCTGCCGCGGCCACACATTGCGACGATCGCGCGAAAACTCGACAACGGACACTGACTGCAGTTATTTTCCCTTTACAAAGACAAAACAAATAGAGGCAACCCCGTGGGCCAACTGACCAATCACAACACAGAATGTCAAACTTTGAATTTGTATATAATAATGCAATCAAACATAAACACTTCTTATATGTACATATATACATACACATATATACATACATCCAATCAATCATTTCAATATATTATTTAATTATAAGTATTATTTTTATTGTCAGTAAAAAATTATGATATATGACTACCTAGTGTAAAATAACCAATCCAAAGTACTGGGATGTGTATTTAAAGTTATTATTATAACACTTACTTAAACAAATAACAAGTGTTAATATTATTTTTTTAACGACGGTGTTAAAATATGATAATGAGTCATGTAAGAAAATGTTTTAAAAATGTTATTACAGACGAGTTTTGATCTTTTTGAGTTTTATTTCTTTTTGACGTGACAACGTCTAATAAATCGATGAACGCCGGCTGCACGCACGAAAAAGTGTCCCGTAACGCACATTTTCCCACTACGAGGTGTCCCGTTACGCTCATTGTACCCTTGCACCGCATCTCTCTTTCACTCGATTGGAACAACCATCGATTTGACTTTTCAATCATGTTTTCGTCGTTTGAATTATTAATATTATGTAATTTAACAATCGTCCACCGATTTTCAGCACAATCGGTACGGTTATTTAAAAGTAATTTGAATTTTCAAATACGTTTTTGTACGAACAATGGTGTTTTACAGTTACACATAATAATTCAAATTACACCCGGGATCTTTTGCACAATGTTTTAAAAAATATTGTAACACATTATAAATAAGTTTGGTGTATTTGGAATGCGTATTTGTTATAAAATCGTATTATAAAAACGAAATAATATTATTCCCCTATGGTGCTGTCATCTACGGTGACGGACACAAACCGAACGAATCGCGCTATCTGCCGCTTCCGCGGCAACCAGGCACTCGTTAATACATATTTTCCTTTTTATCGCGAGGGGCGTTGTTATTAATGAATTATAAATAAAATTTCGTGCCCGGGGCCACAATTGCATTTCATTTTGAGCACTGGAAGACATAAAAACGTAAAATATTCTCGACGAATTTTAATCTCGGCCCCAGCGCACCACGAGCGTCTGGGTTGGAGATTAAAGCCGAAATTCTTTCTTAAACTTACTAATACTTATTTTATTAACTGCAAGGACATTTTTATTAAATTCTACGTTTAATTTCACGACGAACAAACTTCGTCATTAAATGTGTAATTGCGAAAAAGCGTAAAACATTCTCGACGATCTTGAAGTTAAATAGCAAACATGTATAAAAGTTATAGTTAAAATAATAATCTCTTCGTTAAAGTAATAAACATATTTGAATTAATGAGTGCAAATAAAAGTAAATTTATCAATTAAATTGTAGATTTCATTTCACTCCTTCTTTGTATCCATACGAAATAGTGATAATTCAATAAAAAGGATTCAATTTTATTCATAAAAGTATGCAATCATTTCATCAATGTTTTGTTATGACGTTGTCACGTTAAACTATCGTCCGTAAATCGACTTTACAGACAACCAATTTTTTGTAATTTTTTATATCAACAATTTTATTCCAGAATATTTTTGCAATCAGAGTGATTTATTTGTCACAATACGCTTGATATATCCCTCGGTTTTCATTTAAGAGAATATCAAATAGGTTATTGCCGCAACACGCAGATGACTTCGATACCAACGCGCCTAAAGAAATTCAATTTCAAAAACAACTTCGAGTAGGCAGTAACATCGTAATTGTTGCAACCAAACATTGAACTAACTTTTCCAGCCATAATAAATAATTACAACTGCATAAAACTGGAAAAAGCGCATATTCAAAATTGCCAAAATACCCTTATGAATGTACTCTCTCAATTAATTACAGTTTCTAATATTTGTGTACCTATTGTTAAGCGTAATTGGTTTATTATGAAACAGTCATGTAACTGTAAATTTTACCGAATTCTACCTAAATACTTACGTTTGTATGTGTTTTAAAATGGTTTTTAAGCTTTAAATATTTTGTTTATATGCGCAAATGCACTGTAACGTATTTTTCTTTTGTAATTTTGTCTGTGGGATGATGCAATCATGTGAGCCAGTTGCGTGGCAGTTAGAGTGAGAAAGAAAGGCGTGCGTTGACACAGTGACGCCGAGGTGATAAAACGATGATGCATCCGGTGTAAGACAGAGACAGAGCAACTAGCGTGAGAAAATATTTTGGCAGTCCCCGATTTTGATGTGGATTTGAAAAGAGACAGATCAAGGGAAGTCCCGGGTTATGTGTGTACAGGGTTTTTCATGTATTGTAATTTGTTCTGTGATTGGCTGGTGTTGGAGGGAGTGTTTGATACTGTGCTGTGATTGGCCGAAAGTTACGCCATGGTGCACTCCTGAGACCAGTGTGTCGTTTTGGTTTTTTAGTCATCTACTGCACAGCGGCTGAGGAGGTGGGTAGTTGAGTAGGTGGCTCAAAACATTATGATATTATGAAGATTTGATGATTTAAAGAGTCAATTTCGCGGCTGTGGTCCGGGCGTCACCGGTTTATAATCAACCTTACTTTCGTTTTTTTTGGACATAAATTAGAATTTAGTGACTACAGTCGTCGGTAATCGCCCAAAACATGACTTAGTAAAATTCGTCATTGTTTCCGAGAACATTGTCCTTCGGCATTGTACCGAAAAGTTGAGTGCAACTGCGGGACTTAACTTCGAATTTTTTTTTTTTATATATATTCAATTTTCGGCCAGTCAGTGTGTGATTCAAATTAATAAAGCTTACTTGTTGTGAGTAAGGAAAATACTGTTTCAACTTGTAAATGTTGTGGTCGCAATATGGCGGCAAATGTCTCGTGAATTCGTAAGGTATAAATAAACAGTGAAAAACATTTTTGTGTACGACAGACATCATTGAAATTCAACATCGCCCATAACTAATAGTCTGAGGAAAACATAACCTCAGTTTTTCAGCATCCGAGCATGCAAGTGTATCCTGTATGTTACCCTTCAAAGACCAAAACGTGAAATATCTGAGCTTGTCCCGGGGGGTCTTTGGAGTGTAACAAATGTTTCGATCCTTGGTCGATACAAACAGTTATTTAAGCTGAGAAACATTTATTTAAAATTTATTTAAATAACATCACTTCAATTTAAAGTTTCGCCATTTAAGTTTAGCAATTTTTCTCAAGATAAACTTCTTGCTACTGTAACTACACCGGAGACTTTTCGATACTGCTGCAGATACAGAATCAAGATTAGCCTCTACAACTAATACCTGATGCATAGTGAGTTTTAAATTGAAACAAATACTTAAATAAGTTTTTTTTCAGTAGTTGATCAGCAAAATATATTTTTCATAGAAAATAATACATGTTCAATGTAGTTTTGCTTCTTAACAAAAGATTTTGCCACATGTCTGAATCACATACAGTTTAATTTTTGTTATTTTAGATGCATTGATGCTCTCTTACGGACGAATGAGAAGGAAGGCTTCTCTAGGTCTCAAAGCGTTGCCATGCTTTTATGTGCAATCTCCTTTACTTATATGACGGTATTTATCAGATATGCCAAGGCATATAAGCAAATGTTGCTCAATCTGACTACAAATATAGCTACAAATGTAGCCAATTGCTCAATTCCATTACACTAGAAATGTTACCTTGTAGCCTGGAATATGTGGTCTACTGAAAACATTACCACTGATGTTTAGGAGTGGAAAAAATTGATTTTCAGTATGCTCGATTGATCTACTATTCACAAATAAATAGTCAGACAATCTACATGTATCAGATATACCAGATGTGTAAGTATCATCAGGGGCGCAACAACAAGGGGGGGGGGGGGGCAAGGGTATTTTGCCCCCCTCTGAAACCTTGAAGTGGGGGCAAACGGGGGCAAAGAAAGTGCTGTGTAATCAATTTTTAGATAATAAAACTGCTTAAATAGCACCATTTTCCACCTTGAAATACAAATTTTCCCGGGGAAGTACCCCCGGACCCCCCCGCTTCAATAGGGGGGATCGATGATTCTTTATAAAAATGTATATTCCCCCCCCCCTCCTTTTCGGAAATTTAGTTGTTGCGCCCCTGAGTATCATACTGCATTTCAATCATTTATGTTTAAAAAATTCAAAAACTGTTAATGACTACAACCAAACTTAAATTAATACTTAATTACTTGCCTTGTAAATTTTATCCTGTGGTCCTATAGCTGACTGTATGTACTTGAGTTCTTCAACAGAAATTGAAGGATCTCGTTCAGGACATTCCTTGACCACCCACCACCAAGCACCGAACCACAACAGACCAGTCAGTCCTGCAAAAACAACAGTACCAACCACTGCCATAGCTGACCAACCTTCTAATAAAGCACACAATGCATGCTACATTTCATATGTTGCTAAAACAAAGTAATTTGGATGTGTAATGTTTAGGCTTGAAAAGCATTTCCCTGATCTGTACATTTTACATTAATTTAATATATACAGTTTATGTGATTTCATGAATTTGACTATGGAGGAGGGGCAGGAATTACAGTTTAATAATTTGTTGATAACGAGATTTAAAATTGTATTATTCTAAATTTTTTTAATAAGCTTCATTTAACTTGAAACCCTTACATAATTTTCTGCAATATCAATTATGAGAGTACTTGAACAAGTTACATGAGTTATAAATGGCAGTTCAGTTGTTATGATTAATTAAAACATCAATTAACAATAACTCACACCAACTTCAACTTAAAAACCAACAGACTACCGAGATGCTAAATAGTGATTTTTAGACAGAACCACGAATCCCGAATATCAACCACTATCAGTTAGAAGAATATTTTTACATAGCGACTTTGGTGATAGTGACTGCTGAAGAAGAATATTTTTACATAGGGACTTTGGTGATAGTGACTGCTGAGGCAGCGCACATTCTGTGGCAAAGCTTTATTTGCTACGTAGCACCTGCAATGAATTTCGGGAAACGTGTTCCACAGCAGGATGTAAGTGGAACCGACCGACAGCAACGAACACGTGTTTACCGAACGCGTAGAAGATCGCCGGCCAGCCGATGTACCGCGCGACGAGTGCGGACAGCGGCAGTGCGACCATGGACCCCACGTAGCTGCCGGAGAGAGCCAGCGCCATGAGCCTGTTGCGCTCCAGCGGTGGCGCCCAGCGAGACCACAGCGCGTTCATGCACGGGTGCAACACGCCCTTAAACACACGAAAACACCACGGTCAAATGGGAGACCTAAGATGCACATCAAGTTCTGCCATTCCCGATCACACCCGAACAATTCACCTTCGGCCAACTTCGGGTCTTTGTTTTATTTTTGCGCAGGGAAAAATGAATTCAAATATTAAAAGTGGTCGGATAGATTAGCTAAATTAAAACACTTTAAAACACTATGGACGGTTAGTTAGGTTAGTATAGCTACATTAAAATAAACAGAGAAATATAAATATATATATAAATAAACCCGAGGTTGGCCGAAGGTGAATTGTTCGGGTGTAATCGGGAATGGCAGAACTTTATGTGCATCTTAGGCTTCCCATGTCAAATGATCAGACAACCACCATCTCAAAGCACAGAGCACTGTTCCCAACCATGCCAGATTTAAGTTGGCATTTGGATCCCCGCGGGGAAAAAAAGAACAGGTTTACACGCTAAACCTAGACTAAAACACATAACAAATATAAATATCACATAAGTTCAATAACTATGTCACACTGACAACAGAGGTAATCAACTTTTTTTTTTTTTTTTAACAAATTATTTACAAAGTGTTTGGAAACTCGTGGGTGTAAATTTAACGGGTGACAGAGATAGCCCAAACAAGTTCTTTAAGTTAAGTAACAAATTAAGTTTCGGAAACACAACCCTGAAAAGTTACAAGTGCGAAAAGCAGCGTGAAAATTTGAATTTCGTGAGCATCTAAGCTCTACACTAATGCTGGTAATAACACACATGTTTTGCACTGTGGTCCAAGTGCTACCAGACACCTGTTAGGCCACGGGAATCCGGGAAACCTTCCTCGAAGTGTAGTGATCTAATAGGTCTCATGACCTCCGCGTCAATCCTTCGTGGTATGAAACTCCCAATGAAATAAATGCAGGTGCTATTGTAACATTACCCTTTTGATATTTCATACTGCCTTTTCTGCCATTTTTCCCCCTCCCCATACACCATGCGCACATCAGCAATTTCTGTTAATGTAAAGGCTACCATGCCATTTACGTTCTACAAATCCATAAACGCTGCACCATACTCACTCACAGTCAACAGTGCGCTACTCGCACAAAGCCAAATGTGTAATCATAAAAACATACTACAACCCACCATCCACTTTGATGTACACCAGAATGCTGGTGATAGTGCATTTGACAAGTCCTTTTCTTCATCGAAACACTTTTATCATATATTTACGAGTCAGATTATCTTCTTTCACATTTACACCTATGCCTTACCCCGGGATCGAACCCAAAACCTCTCGCACCGTAAGCCAGTGTGAAACCGACTTTGTTAGGGAGGGCTGACTAGTCTGTCTAAAGCTTAGTTTGGAGTACACAGCAAATTGCACCCACTGTTGCCAAATTGATTTATTTTGTACACTATTAATAATTATAACAAGCTTTCATCTTATCTTAATTCTACTATTTGAATATTACAGTTGTATATATTCCAAAAAGAAAAAATCTAATCACCATATATTATATAACTAGGTATTTGTAGCAATCAATCACTATTATTAACAAAACATTCCATTAATTATGACATATGGTGAAACAGAGCCAAAATTTTTAATAGCAAATTATATTTAAAAAATAAAACGGTTGAATTTTATTTGGTGTCTTTAGGTTACATTTCTTTAGCAGTAAGAACTGAATACTATCAGATGATGCTATAGATTAACTTCAACAGTAAAACTTTTTCCTAAATTATCATCCCAAATATTTTTACAAAATAATTTTTTAAATAAAATTTTAAAAATAAAACTTAAAATTTTGGACAATTTTAGAGGTTATGTTAGCTGTTTTACTACAATGTATAAATTGTGAAAAAGCCCTAAGAAAACAAAATAAAAATAATAATTCTTTGTGTTATTGCAGAAATCAATCAAGTTTTATGTTTAGTATTTAGTATCTTGAATTTATCAGCGAACAAGCATTGTTATTAAAGATGTATTTTACTAGGATACAATACAACTTGTAATCTCGTAATCTTGTAATATCGAGTAGTAGAGTTTTTTTTTCTTTTTTTTTTTTTCAAAATGTGGTACCAGGTCAGGGGCGGCTCCAGGGCTGGGAAACCACCAAAGACCCCGCTACTATTTGGGTCCCGTGCCGACCTGTTTCATTTTTAACTTTCTTTTTTAAAAATGTGGCTGTTATTGGGAAAAGAAAATTTTAATCATTTTTAGCATGTAATTTAAAGAGCTGGTCAATCAATTCTTAAATTCGTGATTTCTTATAAGGAATTCTTTCTTAGACTTCATTGCCTCATATAATAACGCTATTTTACCGTAATTTGTTCGTAAGAATATATAAAACTAACACAAGAATAATAAATCAGGAAAGAATACATAAATTTCTCGAGATAAATGAGCGAAAGCATTGTTGAAATCGGAGTTCCAGATTGGCTTATAAAAAAACGTTGTTTTAAGGAGTTTATTTTTTTAAATATTCTGAAGGAGGGCCTCAGCCTCCACTCCCGTAATGCCCCTCTTCAAAATATGATGCCCCTATAACCAATGGCGGCTCCAGGAAGATCTCTCGGGCAGGGCTCTCACACACAGGAGGATGCAGTTAATAATCATGACATTGCCCTTGGGATATTCACTAAATATATCATCTCAAATAATTCTGAAATTTAGTATTTTCGTGTACAAATTCTGATTGAAAGAAGTGTTTCAGCACATTAATGAAAGTATTTAAGTTAACATTAATATTACATACAAACAGGGGCGCAACAACAAGGCAGGGGGGGGCCGGCAAGGATATTTTGCCCCCCCCCCCCCTTCTGAAACCTTGAAGTGGGGGTAAACGGGGGCAAATAAAGTGCTGTGTATTCAATTTTTAGATAATAAAACTGCTTAAATAGCACCATTTTCCACGTTAAAATACAAATTTTCCCGGGGGAGGACCCCCCCGAACCCCCCGCTTCAATAGGGCGGATCGATGATTCTTTATAAAAAGGTATATTGCCGCGCCCCCCCCCCCCCCCCCCTTTTGGAAATTTAGTTGTTGCGCCCCTGCCTACACATACATAAGAAGTAAAATGTGGGCTCGGAAGGGGCTATCGCCCCTTGCGCCCTTCCTCCGGAGCCGCGCTTGCCTATAACTTTGAATATATATACTGTATAGAAGTCGCGAGTGGATAGGATTTACTCTACGTTTTTCAGGAGCGTATGATGAGCAGCTTGGGAAACTTCACCGCTGCAGTGCGCTGCCGTAACGCCCTGTATCGTCTTAGATTGTTATTTACACGTTAGAGCGCAGCACTGTCGCCCGCTGTCATTTCCCCGCACCCTCCCCCCCCCCAATCATTCACTGCAGCTCAAGATAGTTCATCAGGAGGGGGAAGGGGTGTTTGAAGAGTTCGACACTTGTCCGCTAGGGACCACCACAAGTCGATGCCCTGGAGAGGGTGGCGATTGCGGCGGTGAATTAACCAGACACTATGACTCACCCCCCCCTAACCTAATGATGGCCCCCCCCCCCCACGAAATTTTTTATGCCATTTTCTCAATGATTTACTCAATTATTTTATAATATTATACTTTTTTAGTATTATATTTTATCACATTTTGCATTAATTAAAACTCATTTTCTAATAATAATTTTGGTCATATCAGGTAATATTTCCATCCTGAAGCGACAGATGCCAAACTGCTTTTGTTGAGGAAAGTGCGGGGTTGCCAATTTTATTTACAAGATCCCTTTCAATTATCAAAGCACCAGAAACGTATTTTCACATTAGAAGCTATAATTATGTAAATAATATATACATTTTTTCTCGTCTTTTTACAACCCCCCCCCCCCCTGAAATTTTAATGACGCAGTCTGCGTCGTTACCCCCCCCCCCCCCTTGTGGGCACCCCTGAATTAACCAACTACCTCGAAACCGTATTAGAAATGTTAACCTGGGCTGGCGACTTGTATGCAGTATGTATATATATTCAAAGCCCGTGACAAGCCGGAGCGGGAGTGGCAAGTAGGGGTTGGGATGCCCGGACCTGCAGCGCTCCCTGGCAGACGCGCAGAGCCACCAGCAGGCAGGGGTGCATGCAGGCGAGCGCCGGGGTGAAGAGCGCCAGCAGACCCGAGGAGGCCAGCCCCAGCCCCAGCAGGCGGTGCGCCCCCACGCGGCCCGCCAGCCAGCCGCACGCCACCTGGGCGCCCGCGTAGCCGCACAGGAAGGCAGCGGCCACCGCCTGCCGGGTGCCCGCTCCCCAGTCCATGTCCCGCACCTGTGGCATCACGTGACAGACAGTGTCCCCGGTTTTAAGCAACAGGAAGAAAAAAAAGAAGGAAATTTGAGGTAGAGGAAAAAAAGAGATTTTTAACTTACGCGAATGATTTGATTTTAAGGAAAAAAAAGGGGTTTTTTTTTGTAAAGTCGGTTTACGGACGATAATTTTACGTGATAACATCATAATAAAACATCGATGAAAAATTGCATACTACTTTTTTTTTAATTTTCAAAAATTATTTACATTTTTTTTTTGCAAATTTTATTTAAATAATTTGTTTAAATATACTCACGAACAATTAGTAGAGACCGGAAACATTCGCGGGTTCAATGACCTCCAGGTTAGACTCCAATATCCTCTACACACTCGGGCAAATGCCACCTGTTCATTGGCTGCTGGCTTGTGGGTCGTCTCGACTGGGTGGCCTGTGATTCGACACTCCTATGAGTGAGGGTCTCTAATTGGCCCTCATTACTCCAGATTAACAGTGAACCGATGGCAGAAGCAGCACTAAGGTATAATTATTTGAATTGTAGCATATCACGAAATGAATCCGCGAATTCTGCAGGTCTCTAACAATTAGTTAAAAAGCCCGCATGAACCAGTTTGATATTATATAAGATTTTCTCGCACGGTAGGTTGGCCGGTTCTTGCACGCTCGGCAAAGGCGGAACATGACAATGGGTCATGCTTTTTCGTGCGCACAGCCGGCGTTCATCGATTTATAATACGTTATCACGTCAAAAATACCTACATGCCAAATTCTACAATTTAAAAACAACAGAAAGAGGTGTAATATCCCCGCCATACCATAGAGTACTGCTTAAACAGGTATTATGGAACACACGATGACGACAGCGCAGACAAATACAGTCAAACTTAAATATCAGACAGCACAGGAATGAAAGGAATTTAGTCATGAAAAAAATAATAATAACAGCACAGACGAGCAACAACGACGAGGCAGTTTCAACAGTAACATTAGGTACATTCAGACAGACAACGCAGCAAACATACGAAGAAAGCAGAATTCTTGTCCTGACATATTTAAGTTTGAATGTGTACGTCTGTGACGTATTCGTTGTGTTGTTAGGTTCATCGTCGGGTTTATCTGTTTGACGTCAGCTGATTTAGGCTGGTTTTTTCTGTGGGTTCGTACTTTTCATTTTTTTTTATTTCTTATCTTGCATTTCTGAGTTATTACCATGACGAACAAAGCAAAACTGCAATGGCGTGTGTCCAAGAAACTGTACATTAAATCACTTCGGCCGATGTTTTGGACGTCTAACGAAAATGGCGCAACAGTCGGCCGAAGGAAGGAAAGAAATGAAATGGCTTCACACACTTTCAGTGCAGGCGGTGACGCGGAGGGAAGCCTTCATTTCACAGACGAGAGAGCCACACCCGAAGTTCCCCGAAGTTCATGCTCGCTTTTTTTTCCCCCGTTCTATATCATTGTATAAACCGGCGTGGCATTAAATATTGCGGTCGATTAGGATAGGTTAGCTACATTATAAATACTTTAAAACATTGTGGATGATTGGTTATATTAGATATGTATATATACATTAAAAAATACTGCAAAATCATTTTATGGTTGCTTAGCAAATAACTTTTTTAATATGTAGCTATCCAGGGCTAGGAAACCGGTTACATGATTTCACAGTATCTTTAATGTAGCTATCCTAACCAAATCAACCGTACACAATGTTTTAAAGTTTTTATAATGTAGCTAACCTAGGGTGACCAAACGTCCCGTAAAACGGGATTGTCCCGTTTTATAATGATCGTACACGGGGTCCCGAAAAAGTCTCCCGGGACGCCTAAATGTCCCGTATTTACGTTGGGTTGATGATACACTTTTGTCGCCCCTCTCCTCGGGCCGTCTTCCCCTACTAAAATAATCTTTTCGCTTATTAACATTCAATCGACGGATGAAAGGAACAAGATGGGAGTGGATACCTTTTCTGCAATCTTGCAGGTACTCTACAATTTAAAAATGGACTGTTCTAGTTTTTACAACTTTATATTGGAAAAGAAAGATGTTTTAAATTTGGCTGGAACGAAAGAAAAATATCCCCAATTGAAATTCTAAAGATTTTTAACATAACTTTGACTAACAATTTTAGTTATCTTGTTTAATTATGTTTTGAAGTATGTCATAATACTTATAATAAATAAGTATTCACTGCAAAATTGTTGTTTTTTATTTATTATACCACTCACAATTTAAATTAAATTACATGTGCATAGGTAAATTGAAAAAAAAGTTTATAGGTCTCAAATTAGCAAAAAAAGAGCATGTTTCAATGATTACGTCTCTATGGAGGCCACTCGGACCCCCCTTTAGCTGGAGGGCATCGCCCCCAAACCCTCCTTGGATGTGTCCCGTTTTTTCAAGTTTATGATTTGGGTCACCCTAAGCTAACCTAACCTTTTACGATGAACAAAGAAAAAACCCGAAGTTGCACGATCGGGCGTTTGGCTCTCTCGTCTGTGGAAAGAAGGCTTCCCGTGACGCGGACGTGGCCACACATTGGCCGTGGGGAAGGGAGGGTGGGGGGGGGGGGAGGCTCATAGGCGTGCCCAGACATTACCATTAGGGGCCCTGCTAAATTTTTAAATAAGAAGCTGAATTTAGAATGTTAAATAGCCTAAATACATTCACTCATTGCCGTGTATATATTTTTGTGCAGTATCAACGAGATATGTTTACTAGTTAATATTTATATCCGTTTACTTTAAAAATATTGAAAATGTTTTTTTTTTCCATAGACAATGTTTAAAGGGTACATACACATTCCCCCCCCCCCCCCCCTCGAATTTTCCAATAGCTTGGTCCAGATCTACCTTGAAATGAACTTCTTTTTAGTGAATGCAAACACAGCAATTCAGACAACAGAACTTTAACAAACCTCTTAAAAAAAAATTTTTTTTTGCTTGGCCATTTTTAAGGTACATCTTTTTTTTTTTTAAATAAACTAAGGCGGCTGTATTTCCATAACGATAAAATGTTTGAAAACATTGTTAATTAGCACGCTGCAACACTGAAAAAAACAGTTTCGAGTGTCACATTGCCAGGAATACACGAATATTAACGAACGCATTAGAGAAAACGCCGATCTGAGTGATTACATTAGGTGGGGGGGGGGGGGCGGGCATGGCCTGCCTATGGCGAAGACTCCGGGCGCGCACCTGCAGGGAGACGCCGCCGTCCCATGAGGAGCGTGTAGTTGGCCGTCATGGCCGCCAGGGCCACGTCCGTGCTGGCGCGCAGGCCGCAGGCGCTGCAGCAGCCCAGGAAGGCTAGCAGGCCCCAGCACGTGGCGCCGCCGCCGCCAGAACTTCCACCACGGGCCCAGCTGCGAGTCGCCGGTCAGCGCGTGGCCCCTGCACGCACCGCGCGCGTAACACAATAGTCACACTGTTTTACATTCCATTTATATTTTCTCTGGTTAGAAAAAAAAATGGTTGTCTGTAAAGGTCGGTTTACGGACGATAGCTTAACGTGACAACGCCATGACAAAACATTGATGAAATGATTGCATACTTTTATGAATAAAATTGAATCATTTTTTATTGAATTATCACTATTTTGTATGGATACAATTAAGGAGTGAAATTAAATCTACAACAAATCTACGACAAATGCCTCAATCTGCACGGTGATTATGTGGAAAAATAAAGATGTACGTTTCTTTTGACATTAAAATAATTTCCCAATTCATTCCCGTTTCTTTATTACAGCCGATCGGAGGTTGAAAAAAAAAACCTCGTAGCAATGATGCTAATTTTTTTATAAATGAATTAATTTATTTCGTCCATACAAATTTTTTGGACTCATCATAATTTACAAACATATTTACAAAGGAACTTCGTGAAAGCGGATCGAATGTGGTTAGGCTTTTAAAGTTGTAGAAGACCGCTTGCATAGGTGTGTACGCAATACTTTCATTTCCCCCGGAAAATGGAGGGGGGACGAACCCTTTGGCTCGCTGTTTGCTTTCAAATTATTTCCTTTTGTGGTGAAAATTATTTCCGAATATATATATATATATATATATATATATATATATATATATATATATATTCGGAAATAAAGATATTAAAATGGACGCGAGGCCCCAACAGCACTTGCCTGGTGTCCTCTGGGTACTCATCGCTCGCTTGAGGTCCCTGCTTCGAGTCCTGGCATTCCTGGTCAGGACAGCAAGCACCCACGGCCATCTTGAAACTGATTACATGTCACCTGTGGAGGGGAAATACACGAATTATAATGAATCATATCTCCGGTATGGTGTTATATTGGAATTTGGTAGAAGTAACGATATTATTAAATTGATTTTCCTTTCATAATGTTTGACATGAATACGTCTTTAAAATTGTTCCATAGTGGGAGGCAATTCAAAAAACTAATGATAACAAAATCGGGGGATACAGTTTGGTGTTGCAGCTACATATCTATCATCTCCATCCAAAATTTATTTACACCACTGGATAGTTAAATGATCAAAGAATTCGTTAAGTTAAGTGAGGATTGTGACGCATAGCGCGCAGTGGAGGGGGAAGCACCGCCATTTTGAGGTCATTTTGCTGCGTTTCGAGTTTACATTTAGTATAACTTTTGACTCGGAGAAGCTACGACGTTCGTTTGAGTTTCATTCATCAGTTCTCTTCCAAATCTATCGATTGCACATATAAAACATAAGTGTAAAATAGTTACAGTGAATAATATGATGTTAAAGTAAAAAAAAATATATAATCAAAAATGTATAACGTCGGCCTATACGCAGGGACGTCGCAACAGGGGGGGGGGGGGGGGGGCAGCAGGGGCGAGGTCGCCCCCGTGCTGTTATGCATGGGGGGGGGGGGGGCGAGAGTAGCATTTCGCCCCGCTCCTTTTCCCAGAATAAATGTTTGGTCCTAGTAGTATTTTTCTTAACCAGTAGTTACAAACGTTGCACTGGTGATAATATTGATTAGAAAATCAAATTTATGATTGTCAATATACTGTAAAATGATTGCAAATTCCTAGATAGTATTTTATTTAAATTGTACTACATCTACTGTCAGAGTAGTATTTAATACATACTACGTCATCAAATTCTTGGAATGGTATATTTAATATTTTGGTTCGGAAACTCATTAAATAGCACAATTTTGCATCTACAATTCCAAATTTTTCCGGGAGAGGACCCCGGACCCCCCGCTCTAGGACTGTGGTAAGTGTGATACATCTTTTCGCCCCCCCCCCCCCCCCCCCCCAATCTTGAAAACGTTCCGACGTCCCTGTCTATACGTGTCAAAAAGCCGAATACAAATACAGAGATCGTATACGGTTGGAAAGGGCTTTACAAAAACAATCAAATGATACCAATAAAACACCATATGGCCGAGTGAAGCAGTGCAAGGAACGTAAAAGAATGAATGCGGCCGAGCGGATCAACGACGGTGCTAGTACATAATATGCAGCTGGGGCGGTTGAAATTATGCAAGTGGGTGGTGACGTCTTAGTGTTTAGACATGTTGCCCTTAGAGCTCGTGCTTTTAGCACTCGTGCTCCCAACCAGGCGGCCAACTTAATAAAAGGAGATAGTTTGTCTGTAGCTCACCTAGCGAAGCGACGAAGTGGCCTAGATCCGTGAAATTTGGAACTTGGATTCTACAGGGGAACATCCCGTTTGCACCTCGAAGAGATTTTTACGAAATTCATTTTTATTTTTGACGTGATAACGTCTTATAAATCGATGAACGCCGGCTGCACGCACGAAAAAGCATGACTCATTGTCACGTTCCTCCTGAGCCGAGCGTGCAAGAACCGGCCAACCACCGTGCGAGAAAATCTTCTATAACATAAAACAGGTTAAGGCGGGCTTTTTAACTAATTGTTAGTGATTATATTTAAACAAATTAATTAAAATTAAATTTGCAAAAAAACTGTAAATAATATTTGAAAATGAATAAGTATGCAATTTTTCATCAATGTTTTCTTATGACGTTACCACGTAAAACTATCGTCCGTAAAACCGACTTTACAGACAAACCCCACCCCCCCCCCCCCCCCCATTTTTTTTTTCTTAGCGATCTTTGACCACGTTTACCCGGTAATCTCCATGGCAACAACCGTTGCCTTGTTGATGATGCTTTCTTCATCTACCGCGCAACGGCCATTACGTTTTTGTCGAATATTATTTTTGCCATCACGGTATTGTTGTTTGGTTTGATGAATGCATATTTGGCCTTTTAAAAACTTCTGAATCCAAGATGGCGTCTTTCAGTTATCTCAGTTGCAGCAATTTTAAATTTGGTATTTATTTATACCTATATATATATTTTTTTTCGTTTGAAGTGTTTTGTGTGCAGACCTCCGTAGCGAAGCACGGGTTCAAAAGCTGTTGTGTAACCAAAAACCCGCGCGACTAACGCGATGACAGGAAGTGGGCAAGTGACCTCCTCCCCAAAGGGTGCTGCCCTCGTGGACGGACCCAGACGGCTCCAGTAATTAAGGACCTTCCTTCCTTCTCGCCCGCGCCTGGGCCGTGGGAACCTCCGACCCGCCTCTGGACGAGCTACCCCGTACAACCTGGCCGTCGGAATGCGGCCTTGCCTGGGGAGATGTGGCGCAACCCGCGCGTCTAGCGTCCGTCCGCGCCAGCCTTCGCCAAACATCCGCGCCTCCTATCTTGTAGGCACGCACGGTGACAGTCGTGTCGCGCGCAGCGGTCGGGACAGGGGCGTTGGAACCCTAGGGGGGGGGGGAGGGACAGGAGGGACGTGTCCCCCTGAACTTTTTGGGTGGAGGGGACTGTCCCCCCCCCCCCAACTTTCTAGACCGTGATATTTTTTTTTTTTATAATATTATTCTGCCAAACGTTATTTGTAATTTCTTCACTCAAATTTTATCTTAAGGAAACAATAATAATTTTAACATCGATGTATCCAATGGTTAGATACAAAAACTGCTTAAAAAGCGCTATTTTGCACTTTTAAAATCAAAATTTTCCGGTGGAGACCCCCGGACCCCCCGCATAGTAAGAGGGGAATGGGTTTACATGACATCAAAATCATTATTTGTCCCCCTCAACTTTATGAACACAGCTACGCCAATGGGTCGGGACTGTTAAGTCGCAGGGCCAGGCCAAAATCCACGACAGCGAAAATGGCACGTCGCTCTGTCCTAGAGCGGCTCTAGCCCTAGCGCCGCTCCAACAACACACAAGTACTTTCTCAACGCCACGCGCGACTCAAGTAGAAACACTGGCCAGTCTATTTCATTGCGCCCAATAAGAACACTGGCCAGTTTTCTGTGTGTTCAAAATTACTATGTTAATATGCAGAATTTATTTTAAAATATTCAGGATACAATTTGACGTGAATACGTCTTTAAAATTGCTTCCATAATGGGAAGCAGGGGCGCAACAACTAAATTTCCAAAGGGGGGGGGGGCAATATACCTTTTTATAAAGAATCATTGATCCCCCCTATTGAAGCGGGGGGTCCGGGGGTCCTCCCCCGGGAAAATTTATATTTCAAGGTGGAAAATGGTGTTATTTAAGCAGTTTTATCATCTAAAAATTGATTACAAAGCACTTTCTTTGCCCCCGTTTGCCCCCACTTCAAGGTTTCAGAGGGGAAGCAAAATACCCTTGCCCCCGCCCCCCTGTTGTTGCGCCCCTGGTGAGAAGCAATTAAAAATAAAACGAATGATATCAAAAAACAGGGGATACAGTTTGGTGTTGCAGTTACATATCTATCATCATCCAAAATTTAATTACGCCACTGGATAGCTAAAGGATCAAAGAATTCGTTACGCTAAGTGAGGACTGTGACGCAACGTGCGCGGTGGAGGGGGAAGCGCCGCCATTCTGAGGTCATTTTGCTGCGTTTCGAGATTTACATTTAGTATAACTTTTTAGTCGGAGAAGCTAAGACGTTCATTTGAGTTTCAATCGTCAGTTCTCGTAAAAATCTATCGATTGCATACATAAAACATCAGTGAAAAATAGTTATAGTGAATATATGTGGTGCTAAAATAAAAAATATATATATAATAAGAAATATATAATGTCGACCTATACGCGTCAAAAAGCCAAATCCAAACACAGAGATCGTAAACGGATGGAAAGGCCTTTCCAAAATCAATCGAATGATACCAATAAAACACCATATGACCGAGTGAAGCAGTGGCGGGAACGTAAAAGAATGAATGCGGCCGAGCGGATCAACAACGGTGCCAGTACATCTGCAGCTGGGGCGGTTGAAATTATGCCAAGTGGGTGATGACTTCTTAGTGTTTAAACATGATTATAACATACATAAAACAGGCATTTTATAGAATATATTATTATATTATATAAAAAATATTACCTGTTACGTACACGTATTCACGTACAACACACGGCCTTGTCCATGACACAGCCACACCTCTTTTTTTTATTTCTTAAATGTACAACTTTTAAAATCTTACAATAAAATATCTATCTTAAGACTGCAAACATTATCGTGGCCATTACTGTAAACGTGATCTGCGCATATCGCATAACTTGTGAGCTTTCCGATAACTAAAGACTTGCGATTTTCGTTCTATCAGGGTAAACTCAAACTTTATAAATGATCCTGAAACTCAACTGCTGTTATGTCCACAGGGAATTTGGTCCCACTGCAGAAAATAAACGATTGTGAATAGGGACCGCTTGTTGAATTCACGTGTAAAAGTTCCAGTCCTGCCCCCTGACCCAGGGGCGCAACAACTAAATTTCCAAAGGGGGGGCAATATATCTTTTTATAAAGAATAATCGATCCCTTGTATTGAAGCGGGGGGTTCGGGGGGGTCCTCCCCCAAGAAAATTTGTATTTCAAGGTGGAAAATGGTGCTATTTAAGCAGTTTTATTATCTAAAAATTGATTACACAGCACTTTCTTTGCTCCCGTTTGCCCCCACTTCAAGGTTTCAGAAGGGGGGGGGGGCAAAATACCCTTGCCCCCCTCCCCTGCCCTGACCGACGCTGCCTTATCGCGCCACTGTTACGTCGCCGAAGGAAGAGGTACCACGACCGGGCGCTAGCGCACCCCCCTGCGGGCCGACTCAGCCAATGAATGGCCCGCATTTTCCCGTTCAAGGCCAGCCTGTGGGCGTCCATTCATGTTGCCGTGCACGTCTCGTGTTTCGTTCATTGAGGAGGGGAAAGGAAAAGGGGAGAGAGTGGTCGAAGCGTCTCTGTTCTGGTAGACCGCTCCGCGTGCACGTTGAAAACAACTACTGGAACTGCCACAGTGCGTTTGTCTGCCATGGAGGTATTTTGTCCTCTGAGATCGAATTACTGGACTAAATTAGGAATCCGATAATATGCTACCATGTTTAAATACGATTTTAGTTTTTTTTTTTAATTTTAAGTTATAGATACTTCTTTATGTGCGTAATGGAAAAATGATGAGAGTAAATTTTTACTATTCACACACACACACACACACACACACACACACACATACACCATGAAACAAATTTTGTTCACAGGAAAATGGTGGACCCACGTACATGAACATACATGAACCCATATATAGTCCCTTTATAAAAATTAGGGGACATACCAAATGTATTGGTATGTAAAGAGTAATCTCAAGTTTTCAAAAACCTAAGGACACTGATATTACATTTTATAATGCTCATTCTCCATACAAACGTTGCTAGGTAGCGTAACGGTAGAGCAGCTGCTAATTCACATCCAGGAGTGTGGTTTCAATTTTCGTTAGAAAATTGTTTTACTTTTTTAATATCTCATTGCTTGATTATATAAACTGTTCATTAAGCAAATATCTGAATACATTTTATTTGTTTATATAATTTCTATAATATTATTAAATAGATAACTCAGTCCATTGGATATTTTTTCATTCTAGGTTGGAGCATATCTTCTATTTTTTACTTTAAAATAAATAAATTACGTTTATTAGGAAATTAGTATCCATAAATTCTCATATTTATTTTAAAATAAAACTTTATAATAGTACTACTATCCTTTAATACTTTATGTTATAATTGAAGTTATACTTCTTTAGGCGCGTTATGAAAATAAGATGAGAGTGAATTTTTACTATGAGCACGCAACACGCAATGAAATTTTCACAGGATGAAAAATAGTAGAAGACCTGACATAATTTGTTAGTATTGTGCTATTCCAGTTTTTGTAGTGTACAGTGTGTTTTGACGTAGTAAATTAAACAGGGTTGCGACAGGTGTCGAAAACAGGTAAAATAGGGAAAAGTCAGGGACATTAAAATGTTTAGCAAATACCTGGAAAAGTCAAGTATTCCGTAATTTTTTCTTGAAACAGCAAAATTAAACCTTAAATACCATTTCCGCCAAAGTTAAGGCGCCTCAAAAACTGCTCAAACGTTTATTAATCAGGAAATTTCGTAGATTTTCCTTTTAGTGTAAACAATAAGGGGGTAAACTAAATTTCGGTTGCATACATAGAAGTTTAATAGCCTACATTCGATAGCTTTAGATGAATCTATAGAAATTATATACATACACGTGTATCTATTTAAATTGCGTTAATTTTGCTAAGGTGACACATTTGAAAGCACACACGTCTTCCCAATCTCTCTCTCCCCCCCCCCCCCCCCCCAAATAAATCTAGTAAGTCATGGGATAATTTGTGTCTGGAAAGTCAGGAACCTGTCGATTCAAATCAGGAAATTTTGGAATTTCAAGCTTGCAGCAATACTGTTACAACAGCACGTATTTTGTACCAAAAGTATTAAAATAAATAATTCAATTAAAAAAAAACAATTAAAATAAACAAGCACCATTCAATATTTATAGAAACATTTGTATAAAATAATAATTTATTACGTTTTTATTTAATAACAAATTTAAAATGAACAAATTAGAATATACAGACAGCATATTCCTTTATTTTCATTACTAATTATAATTTATCTTGATTAATTTACTGGATAAAATAATTATTTTATACACATATTTATATTAATATTGAATACTGAGTATTTTCTATTTAATTATTTGTTACAGTAAATTTCACAATAGTTCAGTGACTTAAATAAAAAATTAATTTAACTTCCACCTTGCTTTTTAAACTTTGGTGTGGATGAAAAGTATCAACTAGAGTCATACATTTTGAAATTATGTGCTGCAACATATTTTACAGGTAGTTATGCTACAACTGACCTCTGTGTTAGTCACAAGAGTGTTAAAAAAGGAAAACAAAAAAAAATGAAATAGCTACCTTTTAGATTATAACATTGATGTGAAAGAAAATAACATATAAAGAGATGCCGAATATAACTGTTATTGTGAAACAGCACAATGAAAACCGGGTTGTACACAGGGATGGTAAGTGTGTGTATGTATACACACACACACACACACACACCGAAATATTAAAAAAAATCTATAATTCCCACCAACAAATGGAAATAATTTGAAATTCCACGTACACTCCTGAATGGAAAGTTGTTACTTTTCCCATATAGCTAAGCTAATCTATATATGTAGGTGGAATAGCAAGTATCGGAACGTCGTTAACGGCTGTGAGTGTTTACGTCTGCATGATCGCATGTTAACTGCGTGAAGAAGGTTATGGTAGCTAAATTTTTTATATAACCCAAATTAATTTATAAACTGAAAAAAAAAAAAAAAAACTGTGTTCACGAATTACTGGCCATGTGTCACGGCATAATCATTTGGCAAATAATATAATTGTTCAATAACTCTGCCAACAGATGTCGGAAACATCGCGACATTTCATTGGCTGAAATTAACAATGAGATTTTAAATTGTAAACCGATTTCGAACAGGTCGTGTGCATCCCCTGCTAAGCATTATCGACCCGTTGTGAAAAAACGATGAGTGTGAATTTTTAAGATGCTAGCCAACGAAATTTTTACAGGTAAAAAAAAAAAAAAAAAAAAAACTACCTACACATACAATTTATATGTTTATTTAAATCTTTAAATTTAGTGACAGATATCGGATGGTGGCCCAAATCATTAAAAACATTCATTTATTGCAAATATTATTGATAAATATTTTGTTTATAAAATTTTTCAAGTTTATTTTTATATAAGTTGTTATGTTCCCGTATGTATAATTTATTTGCATAATAAGTTACAAAATGTAACATTATTATTAAAGAAATAAATAATTAAAATTAATACGTTAGAACAAACATTCAGCATATTTAGTGATTTTCATTATTCAATTTAATTTTATCTCGATTATTATATTAAATTAATAATTAATTTTATACAAGTGTTAAGATTAATGTTGATACTGAGTGTTTACTTATTTTTTTTTTAAATTTGATTGAATTTATACTTTACCAAGCGTGTTTCTGTTGGATTGAATTTTTTAAATTGAGATCCCCAGGTTTACCTTGTGCGTGTTGGCGTGTGACGTCCGCGGAGCTACCGGCGCCGGACTCCGGAGTAGCAGCCCTGCATCGCCGGCCGACGGGAGATGGATCCCGGCGGGGAGTGAACTGGGGAGGTCGGGTCCTCGCAGGCTCTTGGCTCTGCCTCTTGCCCCCCCCCCCCCCCCCCCTTCTAAGGCTTCCTAACCATCCCCCTGGCCAGGCAACGCCTGCGTGCGATCTTCGGCGGTAAACCCGCCGCGCAAAGTTTTCTTCGGCGCAGAGAGCCGGCCATCCATCCACCGAGGTGGTAAGCCTATTCCACACATCCAGGGGGCGGTTGCAGGATTTGACCTCTGTGGGAGGAGGAATCCTGCAACACCCCATCCATCAATAAAACGGGGGGAGTGGGACTTAAGTAGTTAGATATTATCCTAAATGATGTATTCATTTTACGTCGTTTCGTGTTTTTTTTAAACATCTACTTAATAAAACTCTAACACTGACTGACAGACAACGAACAGCTTGAACCGGTGGACTTGTAAGATTTGAAAATTTAGAGGAAATATACCTTGAGTACCATAGGGGTGCACTAAGGAGGGATTTTTTTTTTTAAATTCCACTCGTAAAGGGGTGAAAAGGGATTGGACCCCACTCATCACGAGTTCTCCGGAACTAAGCTCCCGAGGAGGTTTTCGGTGGCTTTAAAATTCAAAATTTCACTTATTTCAACAGGATGTTTCTGCAAAATTTTGCGGGGCGTTAAAGATCAAAATTTCCCGTATAAGAATTCTTTAAAATAATGCCGAGCGTGTTAGATATACGCATCCGCCACTATAACACGCTGCCGGAGTAACTACGCCAACTATATAATAATTCGATTGTCAGGGCGAAATTTTAAACAATGTAATCATACGGCTCCGATACAAGTTAAAAAGGCATGAAAAAAATACTAAACCCAGATTTTGGACCTGATTTTCGACAAGGAATTTTATAAATATATTGCCCATATAGTTAAAAATCATTAAACATTTAATAGTATAAAGTTTCCCTTTGGCTTTACGAACATTGGTTCGCACCATACGCCACAGATGGCAGCACCATGTTTACACATTTCCGGTCCATTCACCAAATGCCGTACACCAAGAGCTAATATTTTCAAATTAAAAAAAAAAATTGGTTGTCTGTAAAGTCGGTTTACGGACGATAGTTTAACGTGACAACGTCATAACAAAACATTGATGAAATGATTGCATACTTTTATGAATAAAATGGAATGATTTTTATTGAATTATCACTATTTTGTATGGATACAAAGAAGGAGTGAAATTAAATCTACAATTTAATTGATAAATTTACTTTTATTTGCACTCATTAATTCAAATATATTTATTACTTTAACGAACAGATTATTTTAACTATAACTTTTATACATGTTTGCTATTTAACTTCTTCCAGTCTGTGTTATTCTGTTACGGATAGGACGATGATAGGAAAAGTAGGAAACGAATGGGAGTGTTTCAAGTTTAATGTGCCTCGAAAAAGGTCAAATCGACGGTTGTTCCAATCGAGTGGAAGAGAAATAGATGCGGCGCAAGTGGCATAACGGGACAATGTGCGTAACGGGACAATGAGTCATCCTTTTTCGTGCGTGCAGCCGGCGTTCATCGATTTATTAGACGTTGTCGCGTCAAAAAGTTCTCAATGGCGCAGCTTGTGCCACGCAACCACGCTGCGAGTTGCCCTGGTCTATACTAAATCAAACAAAATCGTGAGACGCTGACTCCGGCAAGGTGAAAACTTGTTGAAGGGGGGTTTGTACGCGTGGCCGCGTGGCCACTGTCCCGTCCAACCTGTCAGGCGTTACATTTTTTTGTTTGTGTTTATTCTCCGCGGCACCGAAAAGAGAATAAAAACTCTGGGCATTGCAGTGTTCGGTTTTTATTTTTCTTTCCCCCGCCCTTCTCGATTACGTGGCCGTGGATGGCAGGCGGTTGTCCGCCGAACTACGACATGGAGCGAAAGATCGGTATATGTACAGCATTTGGTAGAAGTAATTTTTCGTGAATGGAACGTAAGTCGAGTGATCGGAAATGTGTAACCACGGTGCCGAAGTCGTCAAGATGGCAGACACATGTGTAGCAACATATAGTCACTTTTGTCAACATTAGGGGATATACCAAACGTATTGGTGTGCCAAATGAATCTTTATGGTAGTGAAACTCTCCTGAAATATATACCTATGGAAAACTAAAATAGTCATAATATTCGTAATCTCGAGTATTACCGTATAATATGTAAGAAAGTTGATAATACATATATTATCCTTGCAAAATCAAAATAGCCTCGGTAGCAAATCGGTAGAACGCTGACTTGTAAAGCTCAAGGGCGAATTTTTAACGTGGTTCAAACCTCGTCACTGAAAAAAAATTCTAACATAATAGTATAATAGTCTTACATAATAATAATTTGAATCATCTCAATAATACTTACTTTGTAGAAAATATTTACAGACTAACTTCAGGCGTTTAAGCATAAACAAATATGTAAACAAACATATAAGTACTTAGTGTTATAATGTTGAAATTAATATTTTAGAAATGTCATGATAGAAGTATAACTTTTAACAAGATTGGCAGTTATCTTTAAAAGATTTGTGCAATGGGAGTGCATGACTTGATGTAAGTTTTTGGACATACGCCATTGCTTAGCAATGGCGTATGTCCAAAAACTTACATCAAGTCAAGATTGGCAGTATTTTAATTAAATTCCTGTTCGAAAACCATGTCCACATTCGGAGTTTAGAATTTTTCTAAGTCTGGTTCGCTTTTATCGAAGCCATTTCTGAAAGTTAAAATTTCCTTGTGTTTCATGCTGATTGCGCGCAATGTGGCCCAGCAACGTTTACAATTCAGGCAGTGGATTCTAGTGGCGAGCGCAGAGAGAGTGTGATTTGCATCCAGAATCTTGGGTAGGCCTATTTGAAAAACGATTATTTTATTTATTAGTATATATATTACGCTCGGCATAATTTCAAAAATTCTGCTTTAAAATTTGTGTCCGATTTTTGTATTATTAGTTTATTTGCAACATGAACAACACCAGAACACATGATTTTGTTCGTTACCGAGGTTAGATGTGTACACATCCTTGGCGAGTAATAAAATATTCGCTCATTTTTAAATTTTTTAATTATTTGTCTTTAGAATAGAATAAATAGAAACATACAGAATTTCATGCTTATCTGAACTCTTGTAAAACAAACTTTTGAAAACAAATCTTTGCCCTAAACTGGGAAATGAAAGAATTTGTTCACACTGACGTCGTTCCTCCTGCGGCAGTAAAGCCCAGTTCCAAACCCCACCAGTCCCGGACCCTACTGGCGGAATGCACCCCTCGCCTTCGCTCCCGAGTCAAAGACACATCTGTGTCGACATAGAAGAGAAGTAACCAGTGTTGTGGTAAGCGGTCATCTGTTGTTTATTAATCTTTAGATTACATGTGTGCTCGTGCAGTGTACATCAACCCCTTTATTGGCCACAAGGGATAGTGCTTCATACAAGTGTGTTGTCCTCTTAAGGGCACCCTATTTTGTGAATGTCATTGTTGTCCTCTTATGGCCTATTGCCTAAATTAATTCATAATTATGCTGGGTCACACCATCTTAATATTTAAATCCACATTAAATATATCCATGGAGCGGTTTACAGCAAACACTGACAGTCTCCAATTTTTCTAGTAACTGTAACTCTAATTTTTATGAAACATTTAATACAACATTTTTAGGCCTTCAGCCACTTGTTATTAGATATTTTATTCAAGGGATTTGTGAAGTATTTAGTTATTAAGTCTCACATAAAATTAGTTTCATTTCTTTTACATGGTTTGGTGGAAAGCAGATTTATTTTGGTCCCTCTCTCGCCTCCGCCACCTCCTGGCAGTCTTCAGTCATCAGGCCACGACCCAGGGCGGATGGTCGTCCCGTGGGGCACCATCACCTTTGCGTTTATCGATTACTTAATTCTGATAACTATAGTCAAAATGGTGATAGCCGACCCCACGCCCCACCCCAGTTTTATTTAATAGTCGAGCATACGTCTGCCAACATCAGCTAATGTAAGTTCGCGGCTCAGTGTAGTCCGCTAGAGTCTACAGTAATTCCATCATTAATGGTACTGGCCGATTCCCAACATAAATCTGTGCAGGACTGTCACCAGGTCCCATTTAAAGTAACGAAAATCGCAACATGTACCTTTTAACTTTAATCCACAGCATGTTTTATTTGTGTATTATCTCATATTATTTCATGTACCTAGAATATAATTTAACGTGACAATTCAATTTTCCAGTGCTCTGTTGTTCTGTCAGCGCAATGCTTCTACTGTGTACTGCTGCCAGCCCAAACAGCAAATAAACCACATGTTTACCAAATGCTTCTATCATTCAGAGACTTGAAGTGTCCCGGCAACAGCATCCAGTGCTGGAGTGGCTTGAGGTGGGGTGTGACTTCCTCAGTCGTCCCTGTTGAATAGCTCCTGTAGTCGGCAGTCCACCAGGCAGATATGAACTCCTGCTGGTCCTCTTGCTGGGCAGGGATCAGGGAAGAGGAGGGAGGGAAGGGACGCTCCAGGAGGGAAGTCCTGGAGCTTAATTCTCGAAGGGCCGCCCTTCAGTACAAGCCAAGCTTATATACAAGTCGGTTACATTATCATTACAGTCAATATTTACAGATTTAGCCTTTGCAGCATGTTCTATATGATGTCACTGACTGTCCTGATTATATGCTAATTTCTGACTCTCGGGATGCTCCCAACACGAGCGGAAGCCTGCTCCTTCCCTGATTAATGCCACAATGAATCCCACTTATTTACATTCTGCAGCAGGCGCCATCTATTGGCACCGGGTGCATCACAATCTTACAGGATAACTAGCTGAGGTATAGAGATTAGGTAAAAAATATCCTGCAGTGTCGGGACAGCCATGTTTCAGGGATGAGCATGTAGCACTCGCACAAGGGGGCCGAGGCCAAATGCAGGACACGACAGACTCTTTTCAACTTAACCTGCGGCGTGAGCATATAGTGTGCATTGGGCTTATAAATAAACCTCAGACTCCGAGCCTACAGAGCAAAGCTGGGGTCGACCACTCACGAGACATCCTCGGTTAGCCACAAGAGCTAGCCTGGCTCCCTCCCTGAGCAAACTCAAACCTCGTTCATGCCAACCCCTACTAGGCACACCCCGGGTCTCGAACTCAAGACTGCGGTTGATGGCAACACTTTGACATACACCCAGTTATAGTTTGGCAACAGTGGCATTCGCAAAAAAAAGGGGGGGGGGGGGTTTATAGGTCTCCCCCTCCTTCCCGATTCTATAAAATGTTTTTGATGGTTCGGTGAAGGTGGTATGTTATTTTTTGTGATGCAAGATGAGCCGTCACAATGCTTGAAACTACAAGCTACACATGAAGTACCATAGCTGGAGGAACGCCTCGTGCCCGAGTCTGGCCTCGGAGACCAGGACGCCGAGACGCCACTTCCGAGTGTACGGAGCAGAGTAACGTCATGAACACAGCTGCGGCATGCTGCTGACAGAGCTGGGACCCGGGCTTTAATTGAGGGGCAAGGAGGTATGGCGTACATTGTGTAAATTAGCGATGTTCTGTAATTGGCTAGCTGCTCAGAAGCCTTATTCTTATTGCTGTCGGATTAATTTCTCTAAAGGAATGACTTCCAACTGACAGGAGTTGCTAAACCTTATTCTTGAACACTCGCTAGAGAAATTAGGTATTGGCATAACGTCACAAATGTCGGATTTTTTCCGCTACTTTTTTTGACGGCGGAATAGCAATTACTCTAAAGATTTTAGAGTTATTTTCTTTCGGAACTTCGATTTGTTGTTCTGAAATACTAAAAAATCATATGGATTGTTTGTTAAGTTTGACTGGTTATATTTACATTTTGTAAAATAATATGGATCATTAAGCTTTATTAGGTTAGCTACATTTAAAACCTAACTTATTCACCCTATTAGATTATATGATGTATTGTTAAATAAAACTACACGACATGATACTAAATTACTTCATCTACGTGACAGCAAAGACATATCTTGGCACTTCCTAATTCCAGTCCTATAAAGTACAGGAATTGTAATATATTTTTAAAAATCGTTAACATTACTTCTTGTTCTATCCGGCTTGCGCTCAAATGGTAATTTTCACATTTTCTGTAACTTTTACATCCGCATTTCATTTAGCCTTACATCCAGAACATATTTGTTGCAGAAGTACAAATGATGCAGCTTACTAGAACACTGTTGAAATGTTCAAAATGGTTCAAAATAAAATTTTGACATTTGTAGGAATGTTTAACTAAACATTATTGAGCTGATGAAATTTTATAACGTTAATTAAAAAAAACTGGTTTTTATTCAGAAAAATGCCTGTTAGGAATTTTATAACTAGCCTGCATTAGGCATGTCGTGCTTTTTATACGCTGAACCTTGATAGTATGTACGTCTTGGGATTTATATAAACCTAACCTATAACTTTGTGACTTTTCAGCAATAATAATGTGAAATAGAAATTCTAAAACAATTTAACTTTCTGTGTGGGGTGAATTATTAGCCTACGATAAAATGAAGAAGAAAGTTACAGAGGTGAGGCTTATTTAAAGCAGGATCTGTTCGTTCATAAATATGTAAACAAAGCATTAATAGCTTCCTGTTTTTAATATTAATAAACCAGTGCATTATTGGTTACATTAAATTTTTTCTTTAAGGGTTTGTAGGTTGGACTGAAAATGAATGCTGATGCATTAAGCAGGGGTACAGTGAAACTTGGGTACTTAAACAAACAATTTATATATACATTTTTACATCTTATGTTTATAAGTTGTAAGTCTACATGCTGTGCCCATTTAATTCGTATAAGCAATAGTTCTATATTAGCTTGTATTTCAGCCAATGTATGTTAGGAAAAAAATTGTGGATTAAGCAAAAATACGAGTGGATTCCCTACTACGTGTTGACTTCATCAGTGCGTGCAGTCCAGACGTGTGCAGATTTCATCCGTCTTTAAAATTCTGAGCATTGAGCAATAGTCTGACAGATATTGTCCATGTTAGAGTCAATGAGGGGCATCTGTGATGCTTACTGGTGAGGAACTATGGCATAGAAATGAATGGCCGCGATGCCAAGTTGTTGGAGTTCATGCAGGTAAGTATCTTGATTGGTTTGACAGGTCTTTTAAAGCACATGAGTGGCAGTGAAGTGGTAATGTGCTGGTAACAGTTTCAGTCAGAGACTCTATGGATCTGAGAGAAGCGGTATGTCAGGTGCAGATGTCTTGCATCATCCTGATCCTGTTGTCTGACAGGTGTTGCCACGCACGAGAGGCGGTGAGGAGGCGCTTGTGCGTTTATAACGGTGCTGCACCATGACGGTGGACACGAGCGTGGCCGTGAGTGGCTGCCACGCCCAGTGCGTGCGGCTCAGCCAGGTGCGGATGTCGCGCATCATCCTGATGCTGTGCGTGATGCTGGTAGGGGCCCCTCTCGTCTACCACTACTACCTCTCCCAGGTGGAGGGGGCAGTGCCCAGCAGCGACGTGCACCGCACGCGCTCCAAGCTGGAGGCCCTTGATGATTTCAGCTCCCTCAAGGCCTCTGACCTCAAGATGCGCATTGAGGAACTGCTTAGGATTAAAGGTACCTACCCACAAATCAGGGGTGAATCCAAGGGGTAGGGCCTTAAGGGGTGTTTCTGTGTTATTGAGGCTGGATGGTATGTGCGGAGCTTGCTGGAGGTTCTAACTGGTATCGCTTTTAATCCTCTTTATGTTGTGCAATGAATGTGTTGCCAGGTAGGCTCAGGCCCTTAAGTTATACGTGATCTTGTATACACCCTGTAAGTTCCTGACATACGTTTTTTTCTATTCCTTTCATGTCATCTCTCCCTTTCTTACACACACATTCCTTCTCTCTCTCTCTTTTTTCCTCTTAGGTAATCGTTTCATATCATGTATCCAGGTTAACCCTTTGATCCTGATGGCATGATCTTGTAAAAGTTTGTCCTTGAAGCTTGCTGTTTTAATTTAAATACGTTAAAATATCATAAGTTGAATTCAAAACATATTTTCTTTGCTATCCAACTAAAATCATAATTTATTGTTATATCACAAGTTTTGGTTATGTGCAGGATCTTTTGAAGTACTAAATTAAAACAGCAAGCATCATTTACCACAGGATCAAAATATACAGGATCTTGCCGTCAGGATCGAGGGATAAACTTGGACGTGTGCTACGGAACTTTTACCTCCTTTTATTCTTCTGACTATTTTTCGTTACTGTATTTTTTTTAAAATTGTAGTTTGTGCATGTGCTCATGCCGACGGAATGTTACGACCTTGAAACACGAGCACCTGCTGTGCGGTTGCAGGCTCGGTGAGCTCGGAGCTGCGGGACCTGGAGGGGCGGAAGCAGCGCCTGCACCAGGAGATGGCGGGCTACACGCAGCACATCGAGGAGCTCAAGCTGGAGCTGTCGCACCAGCAGACCGAGCTGGAGAGGCTCAAGATCTCTGTCGAGCAGGTGCGCCGCCGTCCCCACGCGCAGGGCCATCGAGAAGGGGCCCGGGGGCAGATAAATGTGTCCCTGTTGTTGTTATTATTTAAATTTGTAACATGCCCATCGTCAGTCATAAGACTTTAATGGTGGGCATGACACGTAAAGACAAATACATAGTAATCATGGCAAAGAAAGGTATGGACTCCCACCACCGCCGGTACCACAGCAGGCAGAACAACTGCAGATGGCCAACACAAGAGGGCAATTGTTCCCCAAATTAGCAGTGATAACAACAGTTACAAGCACTTTTACAGTAAAAAAAGACAAAAAACAAAAAAAAAACACAAAACATGAAAGGACACAAAATAAAATTGCTTGATTCATAAGTGTGATATAAAAAAAGAAGACATGAACTTGAAACTAAGAATGATATTCAAAAACAAATCACTTAAATATTAAAGAATAAATTTAAAACTTTTCAAAACCAAAATTATCTAAAAATTCCAAAGATAGTAAATGTTAATGTAGCCATAATTATTCTGAACGTGATCTGAGCATATTGCATAGTGTAGTGGTGTTTCGTGTAAATCCCTATTAAATGACGAGTTGCTAGGTGCCAAATGTCCTTACGTCATTATTCATTGATCCTGTCATTGCATTTGTGTTGTTCATTCTGTCATTTTTTTCTATTATTTATTCATGAATTCATTTATTCTGTTCCGTGATGACAAAAGTTGAAAAATTCACCCAAAACCTGGTGAAACATAGGTAGCAGCGCCTAGTACCAAATTGTGTCTAGATGGTGATCTTAAGTTTTACTGCGTTTTGTTGGATATACAAAGCTAGGAGAAGGTTTTATTTGCATCCATACAACAGCACTATACAAAAAAAAACTGAAACATGTCCAAGCTCCAAGCACAAACAATTAATGTGAAACATTTATGTAAATGGTCTTTAAAGTCATGAAGCACATTCATTCATCATTCATTGATTCATTTATTGATTTGTTCAGTTATTCATTTATTGATTTAATGATTGATTTGTTGATGTATCAGGCCCAAGTCGCCCAGAGAGAGGCGCTCCAGGAGAACACCCCCGAGCTGGCCTTGCCGCGGAGGCTGCTGCCGCTCTCCGCGCCGGACCCCCTCCCCTCCCCGCGCGGGCGGGAGGCGTCCGACTGCCGCATGTACAACTGCTTCGACCACTCGCGCTGCTCCCTCACCTCCGGCTTCCCGGTCTACCTGTACGACCCCGACCGCCACCCGGTGGTGGGCCCCGGCTGGGAGGTGGAAGGGTTCGTCAAGATGACCTTGAAGCAGACGCTCGGGTGAGTTTATTAGTATCATCGAGGCTCCGTCTCACATGCTATGATGACTTTTTATTATTTAGTTTATACTTTTTTATAACATCTTATCTCGATACCATACTTACATTTGTTGTTCTGTTACAAATATTTTAAACAGATATTCGCATAGTGTAATATCATGTGTGTAAAAAGGTACGCAAGTAATGACAGTTACAAAGAATTGTGCACATTTATTACACCAATTATACTGAACTAACTGAATAACTGTTGCAAATATATGTGGTAGAACAAACAAATGCAAGGGAGATATCAAGTAAAATTTTTAGAAATAATCCTTAAATTAAAGTAGTCTAGACGAAAAACTAAAAAAAATCAACATGGAGTGTGAGACTGAGTTTCAAGAATATCTTTTTTTTTTGTGTTGTCATAGACATCATTTAGGTCCTCTGTGATATTGATCCCTAACATTTCGTGTTTATATGGCAAGGGTTATGAGTTGGATTCTTGCACCCCAGTAAGACTCATATTTATGGCCTTGAGTCTGTTTTCAGGTTGTTCGGATTCTACTATAATCTTGGAGGTTGCGTCACCTCGAGCCTCTGTGCTTAATCTTGCTACATCAAAACCTGTTGTTTCAATCAATTCTTCTTAACTTGTAGCCTTGTTTGGCTTCGACCCGAGAGTGGAGAGACAGGTAGGTGGCCTTCTTGTAGCGCTGCACCGCCACAGGGCAGCTGGGTGGCAAGGTGGCTAGGCTGGCGGCTGTCAAAAAGGCTTCCCTGGCAGGATCAGGCCTCTCGACGACCCTTGTTTGCATGCAGCAGATGTTTGGGTTGTCGGGAGTCGTGTCGTGGCTGTGATGTCCCGAGATCTGGGTGGCATTGTTCCCCCTCCTTGGTCAGCTAGGCTCCAATTGGCTTCTCACTGCTTCACTCTCCCCCCACCCCCCCTATTTCAGTAGGGCATAAGGCCGGACGGGGTAGGAGCAAGGAAGAGGGATGTCGAAGGGTAGATGTGGCTGCTGACACCTGGCTGTCCAGGCCCGCAGTAGTGCTGTGTTCTGTGGTGGTCATTCCTGACCGTCCGTCTGAGCCATACTCAGTTGTGACTATTGTCCCGGGACGCCAATTTTGCTGTGGAGGGGTGACGAGCAGCTGAACTTGTAGCAGGTTGCAGGCCTCCAGGTGCCGGCAAGGTCTCGTATGCACATAGCGCATTGCTGCAGGTTAACTTATGTTAGGGTCCTTTGATTGTGGCACTTGCATGCAACAAGTTGATGAATCACCATTTTTCTCAAACTGCAAGTCTTTCCATCTTTTCTTTTGCTCGCATAGATTTTTATGCTGTGTGACACTGTGTCAAAATTTGGCTCTTCATAGGCAGTTTCACTCATTTGTGATATTATTTGCTTATTACATTCTTTGGCTTTAAACACCCATCCATCGATTCTGTCAATGCTACATTCTAATATCTTCACCATTCATTCTCTTTTGTTACCTTGATGTTGACGAGACTTTAAGCTCTAATTCTTGGGTGTACTTACTTGCATGCACTGATGTTGGCTGTCTGAATGGCTAAGGTACAACCCTCACCTGACGCCGGACCCAGCGTCTGCCTGCATCTACCTGGTCCTGGTTGGGGAGGCCCTCACCAAGACGTGGCCCAACATCACGGCGGTCACGCTGATGGAGGAGAAGCTGCGTCGCCTGCCGCACTGGGGCGGCGACGGCCGCAACCACGTCCTCCTGAACCTGGCTCGCAGCGGGAGCCTGCGCGAGGGCAAGGACTCGTCCACCGGCGGACGGGATGTCTTCCACGGGGTGGACACCGGCCGGGCCATCCTCGTCCAGTCCACCTTCCGGCGCCGCGGCTATCGCCCGGGGTTCGACGTCGTGTCCCCGCCCATCCTGGGGCCTCCCGGCGGAGACGTCTGGCAGGACGCCCCCACGATGCTGCCGGCCCGCCGCAAGCACCTCCTGTCGTTCCAGGGGGAGTTCTTCAGAGCGCAGGGCTCGACCTCGAAGGTGGTCGAGCGGACGGATGCGTACGACGACACGGACGCGGATCGGGGAGAGAGGAGCCGGCCGCCGGATATCCACGGCTTCATCGTGGACCACCTGACGAGCATGGCCTATGGCGAGACGATGGACAGCTTCCTGTTCCACTTCGAGTGCTCGGTGAGCGGTGGACGGCTGCTCCCGAGGCGTGGGCCGACCGACTGGAAGGCGGCGGGGGTGCAGGCGGCGGGGGACTGGGCGCTGTGCGGCACAGAGTCGTCTCGCGCGACCGTTCTGAGGGAGTCGACGTTCGCGCTGGTGATGTCGGCGGCGGGCCAGGAGATGGTGTCGACCACTGCCGTGCAGATGCGCGTGTACGAGGCGCTCAAGGCAGGGGCCGTGCCAGTGCTCCTGGGAGGGGATATGGTCGAGCTGCCTTACGGTGAGGTGGTCGACTGGAGGCGCGCTGCTCTCTTCCTGCCCAAGGTCAGTGCTGCATATCGCAAAGCTTTTATTTCTATACCTTAAAGTGTGTTTTTACTTTGATGGTTAAAAAGAGTTAAGACAAAATGCACACAGCTCTAGCCCAATTTTTAATTTCTATTTAGTAGTATGCCAATAATTTAAGTTCACGAAGGGAGGAGACTGAGATTGTAACAGTTTGTAACTAGTAAAGAATGCTGTCTATTAGAACTAGTCAGAAATAGATGGATAGCGTCATAAAATATCTGCAGGAAATAGGCCTTTAAAAAAATTGGCGTGATTGGTGCTGGCCATATGATGATGGAAAATTTGTTAGGGAATTTACATACCTTACAGTTGGTGTATGCTTGTAGAAACTAGAGAATTAAGTAACTTTATTATCAAGGTTGTGTTCAGTGAATTCTTTGATTGCTTTAATTTCCCCATTTAATATAGAAATCAATAAATGAATTTTTATGTAATGGATTCCTATTTGAAGGAATGTACAACACCCACCTAAATGTATGTTTTAAAATGTAGGACAGCCTTGAATTTAAGACAACTTTGATTGTAAAAGACATTTTTACTGTATTTAAAGTGTGATATATGTTTTTTTTAAAAATAAATATGCTAATAATTTTAATAACTTAAGGACAGACATATGCATATGTCTTCCGTACTTGTGTCGTTCTTTAACAAATGTATGTCCTATCTTATCAAAGTTCATGTCTGTATTTACAAAGTGATAATAATGTTATTGTGAATGCTTTCTTGACATAGTGGTCATTTAAGACTAAAGAATGAGAAAACGAGAAAAGAAAATTGAACATGGATGGAATGAACAAATGGGGAGAATGCTATTACCTTGAGAGAACATGCTGGCTTATGGCAACGTCTGCCACGTTTCCCATTTACTAAAAAAAGGCGTTTAACCCCAATGGGAATGAAATTCATATTGCCTTGGTATAATGCGTGTGATCTGAACCGTTTGTGCCCCCTACATTCGTGTGGCTATCTTTTAAAGTTGTATCAGTTTTTGGTAATTATTAAAAAAAAAAATCGGTAACGGAGGCTCTTAAGGTAATAATAGGAAAGAGCGTGTGTAATGTTTAGAGCCAAGATTTTATGGTGTTATGATAAAGCAAATTTACTCTTTAAAAATAGTGGATTTCATATTTATCATCATTAAAAAATTAAAACTCATGTAATATTTCATGTCAAGTACAATCACATTGATTAACTGCTTCAAAAATGTTAGGTAAGAGACACAAATGGTTTATTTAGAACAACTCTACACATGTTGATGAGAGTACCGTGTTTTCTCGCATAATCGTCACAAATTTTATTCTAAAATCAAGTTTGAAAACTAGTGGTGCGACAATTATTCGGAAAAAAATTTTTTTTGTTAGATGAAGTATTCATAAAAACAAAACCCATTCATGGAAAGTACGTTTATTTACAAAGTGAAGTATAAAAGAGCACGCCAAAGAATTTTAATTCAATAAGTCATGCAACAAAAACCTTTCTTTAACACTAAATAGAATAACAAAATCTGTGATCCAAATGCAAGCCGAACGAACGCGTAACTACCGTAGTAAACACCACGAGTGAGCGGGATATTGAATGTAGTTAACTCGGTTCCGCATATAGAGCGTGCGTTGCATGCAATCGGCGAGATAACGATATTTGACTACGTGTGCGCGCTCTATATGGGAAGCAACATAACCAAACAGTAATGATTGCAATGAGCGCTGGCTACATTTTTGTAAACGGTACACTGCGGCGACGGAGACGAACAATGAAGGTTATAACGTTTAAAAAGTCTTTAAAAGAAAATTTACACATCACACAGCTTCGTATTTCCGTTATTTAAATAAGTACACTGTAATTTCTGAATAAATATTATATTTATACTTTCAAATACATCATTTTATACGGAAGAGATACCTACAATCAGGGAGATATCGATATTCGACTACGTGTGTGTGCTCTATACGGGAAGCAACATAACCAAACAGTAATGATTGCAACGAGCGCTGGCTACATTTTTGTAAACGGTACACTGCAGCAACGCAGACGAACAAGGAAGATTATTTTATAACGTTTAAAAAGTCTTTAAAAGAAAATTTACACATCAAACAGCTTCGTATTTCCGTTATTTAAATAAGTACGCGGTAATTTCTGAATAAATATTATATTTATACTTTAAAATACATTGTTTTATACAGAAAAGATACCTACGTGAAGCGCTCGGCATCTAATAGCGGAACCAAAAACATCATGCGACGTTTAGACGAGAGGTTTTTTTTTTTTAATCCAAATTTTGACGCCCTAAAATATGGGTGCGAAGATTACGTTCGTGCGGACGATTATGCGCTAAAAGAGGGTAAGTTAAAAAAAAAAAAAAAACACTGCAATTTAAAACATTCAGAATTCTTCTGTAATATTCCTCAGTTCACTAGAAAGTTACATATGTGTGTGTGTGTGTGTGTCTATATATATATATAAATAAATATATATATAAATAAATAAATATATATAAATAAATAAATATATAAATAAATAAATAAATAAATATATATATATATATATATAAAGAAACACTTAATTTTTTTTTCTTAATAAGTGTGTAATGTGTTCCGTGTCGTGGGCGGCGGCAGGCCCGCATCACGGAGCTGCACTTCTTCCTGCGCACGATCCCGGACGCGGACATCCTGTCTCTGCGCCGCCAGGGACGCCTCGTGTGGGAGCGCTACTGCTCGTCCGTGCAGAGCGCCGTCGACACAGTGGTGGCGCTCCTGCGGCACAGGGTCGGGGTGCCCCCGCTGCCCGCCGAGGAGGAGCCGTCCCCGAGCATCTTCAACGCCACCTTCGCCGTGAGTGGGTCCCCGCTGCCCTCGCGGGGTGCGACTCAACACTTACTGATCTCATAGTTGTCCGCAACCACATGAGATTTTCTTAAATTGGCATGACCTGCACCTATGCTTTCGACTTTATGTGTGGCCAAGTACCGTAATCACCTGAAAATAAGACAAGTTTTTTTTTTTAAATTTAAAGACCACTGGAAAAATTGGATGTCATCTTAAAACTATTTAAAGAAGAAAATTAAAAGTTGGTTTTAAAATGACAGAATTAAATTTTTTTTTAAAAATATTATTTACAAGTGTTTTAATGACATAAATATTAGTTAAGCATTCCTAATCCTCACAGAGATTTACATAAACCCTTACCTAAATAAGAAAGTAAAACAATCCAAATGTTTCGCTCTGTTTCTCCAAACGAAGTATTAATTTTGTTGTGCTTTTTTTTAGGTAACAGGTTCAGATATTTAGTTGTAGGTAGCTGCGTAAGTTTTTTTTTTTAACAAGATGTCAGGAAGACATTATGGTCCAAATAGTTGCTGCGTTCACATTGCGAGGACTGCAGGTGACAGCTTCGTCCTCTGTTCTAGCCCCTGAAGACTGAACCGGTGATACCGGACGCCGAGCCGGAGGAGAGCCTGGGGCCCATCGAGCCCCCTTACCCGTCGCCCAGGTTCAGGCGGAACTACACGTACTTCCTGCTGCAGGTGCGTGGTTTGAGGCGGCAGAGTTCGAAATGTGTGTTGTACGCACAGGAGTGTGTCGTGGCGATAGTTACTGCTGCAGCGGGATTTTAACCAAGCGAGGCGGCACAACGGTTAACCTTGTATTCGAAAGTACCCCGGTTTGAACACAGGTAGTTCCATCTTTATTTCGGCTGTCCCCCAAGGTTTCACCAAATTACTCTAGGGACCGTAATCAATTTCTTCCTCAATACCCAGAGTTGTGTAGAGTATATCAGTCTTTAATGATCTGGTTGTTTATGGAATTTAAATTATTTATCTCTATCTGTGTGTGTGTGTGTTTGTGTGTCTCTATACATATATGCACATACATATACTGTATTTACTTGCGTATGGGTCGCAGATTTTATGTCGGTTTTTTGTTTGCTAAAATGTACTGCTACTCATATGCAAATTTTCCATTTTGGGTAAAAAAAAATTAACATTGCACTGTTGGGGTTGACTATCTAACCTGTGTTGGTTTTTAATAAATATTTTACGAGTAAGTATAAATTGTGCAATTAAAATATCTCAGCAGTGCATGTAAAGCATAATGAACTGTGCCTTTGGCTACGTTTCCCACCTGTTGGGTTGCTACCCGACCGCAGCGGGTAAGCGACGTGGCAGTCTGCCTGCCGGGCTGGCGCTGGACAAGAGAGGAAAATCTAAAAAAAATAAACCAGCCAGAGAGTGAGAAAGAGGAGGGAAATGCGTGCGTGTGCATCCATCTCTCATCGTTGTAAATTTCCGTAAACTGTCACCGTACGTAATCATCATGTTTCTATCTCGACAGGTTTTTTGTGATGCAACTGTGTCCAAACATTGTTTTTGCGTGAGATTTTGTTCGCTTTCTACTGCAACATTTCATTCATGACAACACTTCTGTGAAAGGCATGCTTTGTTTTTATTGTAGGAACCGACAAAAAAAAAATTGACAAGGAAATAGCATGCCATCTTTTCTCTCGTGGGGAAAGGGATGAGTAAAAAATAAATACAATAGACGAGAAAATAGATGAAAAATAGTGTTCGTTTTACTTTGTATTTTTTGTTAGACTGTGGGAGAATTAGATGGGGTGGAGTTGAAACAGGTAGAAGTATCTAGGGAGTGTATTGGAGGGAGACAAGGAGGAAATAGTGAGGTGAGGACAATAAGGGGATGCATTCTACAGGTGTGTGATAGATTTGGTATGGAAGAGGGAGGTGCCATTAAAATGCAAATGTGTTGTACAATACCTACTTTGTGCCCATAGTCACTTATGGAGCAGAGTCTTGGACTGCAGATAAGAGAGATGCTGGTAAGATCAGAGCAATAGGAATGAAGTACCTAAATGAGGAGTGTGTTGTCAGTCACGAGGCGAGACAGGATCGGGAATGAGATAGTGCGAGCAAGAGCATGTCTGCAGGACTTGTATGGGAGCATTGAAAAAGTGATAATAAGATGTACAGCCATGTCCAGAGAATGGAAAAAGAGAGGCTGCCTAGGAAAATGATGGCGTTGAAGTTCACAGGAAGAAGACCCCCAAGGAAGACCAAGGAGGAGATGGGAAGAGCAGATACGTAGTTAAAGGAGTGCAGGAGAGGGGAGAATACTGGAATAAAGTGAAGAATGAGAAATGGTGGAAGGACAGCGGAATATGGAGGCATTTTACTCGGCTGATCCGGCCGCAGGCTGGAAACAGTTGATGTACAAAAGTGCAGTATATTTCTGATTGATAATCCGGCACACTTGGGACTTCAGGTCCTGATTGACAGAAAATTCTGAATTAACGGGCGGTATCTCCCGCGATTGCTAAACGTTAATTTATAGATCAAATACATACGTATGTAAAATTATGTTTGGCAGCAAGTATTGTTTACCAAGAACATAAGGATAAACATTTCAACACAAATACAGGCCGAAACTAAATTATTATACATTTTAAATGCTTTTATGAATACAATTTTGTAACAGTTATGAATTACATCCATACTATACTTATATAATATATGTGGCCTATAATCCATTGAAAATCCAACAACTAATCTGTTTTATTTAAACAAATCTTGAATGTCTTTTTTTTGTGAGTCACCACAGTTTAAAAAAAAGTTATTTCTAACAATGTGTAAATTAACTAGTTATGCACTACTGTAACTAGAATTTGCTTCAGCTAAGACTATGAATTAGTTCATTACTTTTCCTGCTTCATCCTAACTGACATTTTCCTTTTTTTTTTTTTCCTCTTTCATTTTCATCCTACTTTTCAAGAATCACTTGTTGAAGATTGACAACACTTTGCATAATTGCTCATTTGACAGTTATTTTTTGGTAGGTTCATTCTTATAGATCTCAATACATTCTGCTATTTCCTTTTTGGATATACATATTTTCCAAAAACATTGGTATTAGAACCTCTCTTAACGACATCTAATACTTCAGTAACTGTGTCGTTATCTACTTCTTCTGCAACAGTTTGTCTTTTGTGTTGGAATTCACAAAACCTTTTTTTCCAGCAGCATTATTAAAATTATTATTTTTTATTGCTTTTAGATGCCCCACTTCTCTTTATAGTAGCACATTAAATATAAATATTTGTAGACTGACTGCTTAAATCATTTGGAGATTATCTCTGAAAGGATCTTAGCAATTTTAATGTAAATGTATGCATGTTTCTGCGAATAGTATTATTTGTTATTGTTATAATGTTATTAGATATGTTTGATTTTGCTTATTATATATGTAAAAAAGAAGGTATGATATAAAAAATTGATTAGAACATTTTATTTAAAAGTTTTGAAAAAGTCCTGAATTGGTTTACCAGGTGTTTGTAGACACCCTGGATTTTGAACGTGTGTACGAGTGATTTAGTTTTTAACCACTGATTGCTAGTCACCTTTCAGAACTAGTTTGCTGTTGGGTAACTTCCTTCAATCTGTTTACTGTGGATTTGTGTGCAGGGTCACGAAGTGTGGAACGAGTGGGGAGACCCGTTTCGCTTGTACCCTCAGCTGCCTTTCGATCTCATACTGCCTTCTGACGCAAAGTTCATCGGTAAGTCTTGAAAACGTAGAGCGTTGCAAAGTTCATCGGTAAGTCTTGAAAACGTAGAGCTCGTAACGCAACTTATTATTAGGGATGTACCAAGACTCGAAAACTCAAGCCAAGTCAAGCGAGTAGCTAAGACTCGATTCAAAAGTAAAATTATTTTATATTCAACAGGACGAGACTAGACAATCTTATTTATTACGTACTCATTTGCTCATTACTATTTTACATGTTAAATAAGCAAAAAATCACATACTATTATTTTGCAAACATTTACTAACATACGTAATTTAATATTTATATTTGCACAGTTTTCTTTAAGTATGGTTATTTTACATAATTACACTGGCCAAAAACATAAAACGTTCTTCAGGTATTTGTTTCATAATATATACTTTAAAAGACGTCAGTTTGGAATGGCCTGCTGTAGGTCAGATATTTGACACAGCAGACAAACTATTAAAAGAAAATATTTTTATGGTTTGAATTTTTCATTTTTTCTAAGACAGCAGCAATTGGTAGTGTTGCTGTTCGACACAAACACAAAGGTGTTACACCATGTATATTGACTGTCTAGTAAATTGGCCGATGCCTAACCTTTAAAAATGGATGGACGTAGTTATTTTTTTGTCAACAACAAAATTATTACATATTTTGCACATAGTTTAATGCCATTTTTAAAATAAATTTTTGGTGTGACATTCAAAAATGCCTATGTATTGCTGTTTCGTGAAGTTGTGACATTTATTTGTAACCAGAAAATGGCAGTAGAAAAGGAAAATAATACAGAGTAGATTTTCTGTTTGTTTACATTTTTCATTTCGGTAAGGTTAAATTTTAAGCACATTATTTTTGAAAGTCCAGTTAATAACATAAAAAAAAATTAAATATAAATTATTTTTTTTAAAAATTCCAAAAAATGTGTATTTGAGTAAAAATGTTGCTAGATTATGCTGCAAATGGCAATTTTTTTTAAAAATTGATTGGTTTTGTAAAGAAAAAAACTTTATAGTCAGGAGGGTTATGAAGTTCAGGGAGATAATCCTAAAGAAAAGCCATTACAAATTTGAAAATATAATTTTACTTCATGACATGTTTTTGAGTCCTCTAAGAGGGTGCTATGATACTTTATTAGTTAATCAGTAGCTCACCGTTTTAATTGGTGGTTAGGTTATATACATTAAAAATAGCGGGAAATTGTTAGTACATTAAGCATTAAAAATACTGTGACATGAATTTGAATTTATAGGTAGCTATTTTAAACCTCACCTATTACTATTTTATGTTATTTTAATATAGTTAACCATTCAAACATTTTCTAATATTTTTAATGTAGCTATACTACTTTAAAAAAACCTCTCAAACAATTTTAAAGAATTTTAATGTAGCTAATCCAGCCAACTATTCTCACCATTTGCCATGTAGCTAATGTAACCTAACACTTTTTAAAAAGATGAACTAGGCCTACTGGTAAACTACTTATATCATGTATTACAGTGCTGTCTTAGAAAACATGTTAGCAAGTTTCAAAAAAGAATTTTGGATTTTTTTTTATAAAAGACGCTCTCCTTCAGAATTATCATCTAGGGTAATTGTAGGGTTAAAATAATTTAAAAAGAAGGAAATAATATTTAAGCTCTCTGGTTTTGGCTTAGAGTTGAGGTGGGGCTCAATGCACACTTTATTGTTCACTTGCTCTTGTGCCTCAAAAACAACTATTAGATTTGGTCAACAGGCTGCTTAAGAGGTTTTTACTTTTAAGTTAAAGAAAAAAAAATATTGCCTAAACGTCTCCAGTTTATTTTGTAACTGTACAACATTAAGCACAAAGAACCAACCCTCCATATTTAAGAATATCTAAATAATGAAGAACCTAAAAAAAAAAATAGTCTTACTGTATAATATATCTTTGTTTTTAAGTTTTAAGTATTAGTACATATTTTGGGATCCTTACAAGGTATTTTAAAATTAGTAACAGTTCGGGTATATTGGAATGAGATTAAACAGTAAATATTTTCTGAAGCAATAATACACATTATAAAGGCTATGTAGTATATATATATAAACTAGAATAAATAATTATTAAGTTTTTGTTTTAAATTTAGTAGTATATGAGTTTTTCTTAATTTATAGCATCATCAGTTTTTTTTTTATTTTGACACCATTTAACACTAAAAATTGTTTTTTCTTTTCTGGATATCATCCAATCTTGGATAGTCACTATTTGAATTTGTGATCCACGGACTGTGGAGTGTTTGACGGGTGATGGTGATGCCGTTACATGGTTGCAGGTTCTGGCATGGGGTTCAGGCCTATCGGCCGGGGGGCCGGCGGAGCGGGGAAGGAGTTCTGCGAAAGCTTGGGGGGAAACTCCCCCAGAGAACAGTTCACCATTGTCATGCTGACGTACGAAAGGGAACAGGTACATTGTTGCACTTTTTAGTTACTCTTATAGATGATGCAGTTGCTTTCTTAATTTTTTGCTGGGTCTATTTGTTGCGAAAATGAGTTTTTATCTATTATTACTAGGCCTGTGCAAATACATAGTACTTTTTTTATTTTATTTTGAATAGAATACGAATACAAAATTATTCATGAATACAAATATCAAATTTGAATACTAAGAATCAAAAGTCAGTTCACATTCCCGGATAGGGACTGCATCTGTCAGTGGCTTTATAACATAACATTTAACTTTAAAATTTACTGAACACCGCCTGACCATTTACCGCGGCTTCAACTGCAACAGGGTATGGGTCCAGTAAAAAAAACATGAAAAAAATGACTGATAAATAGTCAAAAATGCCAAGACGTTTAGGATGCGTGATAGTAGTGAACAGAATTTAGTCACTGTAAAAGTTGCTTAACATTTAATAACAAGACAATTAAAAAAAAAAAAATTACGAAACTTGTCAAAATATCAAACCATAAAATCTTGGCTCTACCTAATAGTGGTAAACTATTAACAAATAGCTTTTGTGATGTTGGCGTAGTGATGATTTCACTAATTTCTGTGTGTGCAAACAATTTATTTTGGTGAAGTGTGTTTTGAAAAATTTTTGCAATCCTAACCTTACCCTTTATTTTTATGTATTATTTGTTTTCTTTGAGTTTGTGATTCTATACTTAGTAAGTGTCTGTAATCTATATTTTCAGTTTGGTATTTGTCAGCTTCTGACTGTGTCAGGATTAATATGTCAGGGTTAATACTATTGCCATACAAAATTTTGTTTTAATATTTCTTAGACCATGTCCCATACTCTTATTACTCATAAAAATTCTCAGTAATCCCTATATAAACAGACAATGACAAACCAGTGTGTATGTTCAGAAAAACTTGGCACTCCACACTTTTTTACTAATGTGGTAAATAGCAACACACCACATTTACTTTAATTATTAATTGGTTAAATTAGGCACATAATTATTAGTTGGATTAGCAATTTTTTTTAAAGCAGTTGCACAGATATCTTTATGGACATTAATTAGTAATTACTAGAGCCAAGATTTAATGGTGTTAAAAGAGCTAATTTTGTCATTAAAACAGTGGATTTCATCTTTATCACCATTAAAAATTGAAACACATGTTAAAATAATTACATATATAGAGCACAATTACAATGATCAACTGATTTAACAATATGTAGTAAGACATTTAAAATATTTACATAAAAAATACTACATATACTGATGAGAGAAAGTTAAACAAAAACAAAAACTGCTAATAAATCATGCAATAATCAAAATATCAGTATGCAATGTTAAAAGCCCAAAATTATTATACCTATTACATTATACTTGTAATGTTCCTCTGTAGGCTTTACCCATGTCTGTATGGTATACTTTAAAAGCAAAAAAAAGATAGATTTTTTATTTAAAATGAAGATTTGTGATACCTTAAATGAGGTAATTGAGGTGAATTTATGTGTGTTTCAGAGTTATAAGGTGGTATTGTCTTCCATTTCGGTGTTTGGCATTTTATTGACTTAATTTCGCCATTATTTTGGTTTTATCACTATTCACCATATAATCTTACCTCTAGTAATTACCTTTGTGATACTGTATTCTGCCTGTATTCTCCTTACTTTAACATTCATAACCATTATTTCGTAAAATTTGGTAACAGCCAGATGTTGTGGCACCTATCGCATCTTATTAATCACACAGATCCTGATCAACTCGTTGAGCAGACTTTATGGCTTGCCTTACTTGAACAAAGTCATTGTGGTTTGGAACTCGCCGCGGCCTCCCCTAGAAGATCTTCGCTGGCCGGAGATTGGGGTGCCCGTTCACGTGAGTTGAAGTTTTGATAACACGAGTGCATCTGTATCTGTTTTTGCTAGACCTGTAAAGTTCTGATGCTTTCATAGGGCAATTTAATGTCGACATGCTTGAAATTAAAATTTTCCCATTTCCCATTAATCATTGCAGATATTAAAACCTTCGACTTATGTTAAAATCTCACATGTTTAAAGTTAAAATACAAACAAGCATTACTGTCTATGTGTCATGAGCATTTACCACTTTAAAAAAACCATTGTATATTACAAATAACTTATGAATTAAAATTCAGTCCTACCTAAATAACCAATACCTAAGTAACACCAATGATTTTTGATAGTTTTTATTTTTATACTTAGAGTACTCTTGAAGGTTCTTTTCTAAGGTTATATTTATAATTCTTTCTGAAACAAGGAGTTCAATATGTTTTAGCTAGTGATAATCAATTCAGTAAATATTAGTTGACGTAACAGAATGATTACTAGGAGTGACAAAAAAGTCTACTTTCAAGGTGATGGAAATGAGAGTGCTATATTTGAGGTATATCTGAATTAAGAAAATAAATGTTGTAGGTAATGCAACCAGAATCATGTGCATTGGAAAAATGGAATTGTAGCTAGTATCATAGGCGTGCCTACAGGGGGGGCCAGGTGGGCCATGGCCCCCCCCTAATGTAATCACTCAGATCGGCATTTTCTCTAATGCGTTCGTTAATATTCGTATATTCCTGGCACTGTGACACTCAAACTGTTTTTCAGTGTTGCAGTGTGGTAATTATCAATATTTCTAAACATTTTATCGTTCTGGAAATACAGCCGCCTTAGTTTATTTAAAACACGAGGTCCCTTAAAATGGCCAAGCAAAAAAAAAAATTAAGATGTTTGTTAAAGTTCCGTTGTCTGAATTGCTGTGTTTGCATTCACTAAAAAGAAGTTAATTTCAAGGTAGATCTGGACCAAGCTATTGGAAAATTCGAAAGGGAAAAATGTGTAAGTACCCTTTAAACATTGTCTATGGAAAAAAAAAACAAATTTTCAAGATTGCTAAAATTATACGGATATAAATATTAACTAGTAAACATTCATATCTCGTCGATACTGCACAAAAATATAAACACGCAATGAGTGAATGTATTTAGGCTATTTAACATTCTAAATTCAGCTTCTGATTTAAAAATTTAGCAGGGCCCCCCCTAATGGAAATGTCTGGGCACGCCTATGGCTAGTATATGTTGTTTAAATTGTATCTAATCTATGTTTAAACCTTTCTTGGGACCATAATTAAAAAAATAAATAAAAGGTAGGGTATTAATGTAAATGTAGGGTATAAAGTAAAGATATTCTCCATGTTAGTATGACTGAAGTTTGACTTAATATTTTCCAGTATCAATTTTATTGTATACTAGTATAGTAGTATAGTAGTATATTCATTTAACATTATTATTATTATTTCAGGCCTGCCAACAGTCATAGACTTTAATTGGCAGACACTTAACAAATATTACATAAGATACAGAGACAATCACATATTTACATATACGTAGTACAAAGACAGTCACAATAATTAATGTAGGACAGCACAAACATAAATTATGATAATGACAAACACATGGCAAAGACATTTAAATACCCAAAACAAAGGAAACAGAAAAAATAGCATCATTTTTAAATTGATTTTAGCTAAAGAAATAAAAATAATAAAATTTGAATATAAAATAGTTACTTAACTGCACTAAAATTTAAAAATTCTAAATGTCTTTAACCAAAATTTTTTTATTTGAAAAACGGGTCCAGATCTTTTAAGCAATCTTTACAATTATCAGTCCAACGTTTGAACGATTCATTGTTTCTATAAGTCGTTCAAAATATAACTGCAATATCCTACGTTTAAAAACAGGAAATCTTAAGTCCAATTTTGTTTAATATTTCTGTGTTGTGATAGACATTTGTAAAACAATTCACTACAAAAACACTATCTGCCACTTTTCTTCTAAATTGCAAAGAAAAAGATAATTTATTAAAAAAAAAAACTTTTTTCCCACAATTTTATAACTTGTTGCAGTTAGAAATGTGAATTTTTCTAAGAAATTTGAAATAGGAGTAGGGCTAGTCCATTGTCAGTAGTTGAAACAAACAGGGCCGGATTTAGAGGTCTGGAGGCCTCGTGGCAACAGAGGAGCGGAGGCCCCCTGGCCCCAAATTATTTTCCAAATAAAATGAACAATTTTTTTTCAGTCGATTTTTCCAATAAATAATTTATTGTGAAATCAAGTAGATTCTCTTAGTATTTAAAAAACATACATAAATATAATCGGGGACAAGAATTATATGAAATTAAATTTTAGTGTTAATGAACGGCCCTCCGTTTGTGGGGGCCCTCTGTTCGTGGAGGCCCCGGGGCTTTCGCTCCGGTTGCCCTCCCCTAAATCCGGCCTTGGAAACACAGCTGAGAGTGTTAAACTGCGAGGTTCTACAGGTGGTGAAGGCCAGCCGAAACAGCCTCAACAACCGGTTCCTGCCGTACGACGCCATAGAGACAGAGGCGGTCCTGTCGGTGGATGACGACGCCCATCTCCGCCATGACGAGATCATGTTTGGCTTCAGGTATTTTTTTTTCCTAGTGTTTTTTTTGTCTTGTCGAATGTGATGTCACCAGAGACAGATAATCTCTAAATCTCAGCAACACATTCAAAGAAGGAACTGGGGAATGAATCGGCCTTGGCATGTAGTAAGTAGGCCTCACTAGGCCTCACCTCAATATTAAGCTTTCAAAATATATAGTTGATTTCACAAATCTTCGGTTTAGTTTAAAAAAAAATAAAATCTATATTTTTTTTCTTTTCAATGTATACTATACAGGCATGGGTAAAGCCTACAGAGGAACATTACAATATAATGTAATAAGTATAATTATTTTGGGCTTTTAACATTCCATACTGATATTTTGATTATCTCATAATTGCAGTTTTTTTTTGTTTAACTTTCTCTCAGTATATGTAGTATTTTTTATGTAAATATATTAAGTGTCTTACTACATATTATTGAATCAGTTTGAGTTTATCAATGTAACTGTGCTCTATAAATGTTCTTATTGTTACATGTGTTTGAATTTTTAACGATGATTAAGACGAAATCCACTAGTGCGTAGCTTCGTCTTGTGACTGCTTGCGGGTGTAGCCTAGCTGTGTGGATTGTCTTCCTTGTAGATGGTGATCACCTTGCGTAGTGCAGACTTGTTTGTGGTGGCTGGCCATGTGCAGTGACAATAAATTTTACTAATAAATAAAAAAAGACTACACACACTCCTGACATGAACAGTGTCCAAAACACAGGAGTTCTGTGAAATGTGAGTAGGTTTATTTAATTTGCACTCGTGCCCCATGCCTGTCTTTTTCTTTGAACTTCTTCTCCCGCCCTGCTACCAACATGTTGAAAGCGAATTCCCAGCATAATACGCCGGAATCAGGATCAGTGAAAATGTTGCGTTATTTTTAAAGGATCCGTTGGATGGATGCGGGAGTAGGTATTATGCTGGAGTGTGTAAAACGCTTGACAGGAATTGAAGGAGCTTACAACTGTTTTCCATCAGTTGTTGGATAAAAAAACTTTTCTGAGCTCCAAAAAAAAAGTGCTTCTTAGTAGGGCTGGGCCGATCACTAAATTTGCCGATCATTCCGATACCGAAAATTTGCGCCGATGACCGGCGCCGATCAGGCAAATTAAGAATTTTATAGCTTGTTTAATGTTAATAATACAAATCTAAAAAAAAAATTAATGAAAACTTACCTTATGATAACTTACCATTTATTTAACACTTCTGACAGAGGACAAATTGTTCATTGGTTTTTAAAAATGAACAATAATGTAATGTAAGCGAAGTATTTCCTTTTTATACTATTTCTAGACCTTCCCACCCCACAAACCAAAGTACCTACCCATACGACAATTTTCACAGGTCTTGAACATAAGTGCTTTATAATATCTACAAAAGATTTTCCAAATAAATAACTAAAGGCCTACCGTATTTAGTTATTTTGTAAGTAAATTTGAAATGTACAACTTTGCATTTTTTTAATTCAGTATTTATTAATTTTGATTTAGCATGTAATGATCGGCGTTTGGTGATCGGTTAATAATTTGCAGATCGGTATCGATGCCGATGTGTTAAAATCGGCCGATTATTGTGATCGGTGATCGGCATCGGCCCAGCCCTACTGCTTAGAATTAATTAAATTTGATAAATCTCTTCCCCTTTTGCTTCCAAGTGAAGGAAGGTTGTCGCGTGGAGTTAATTTTGGTAGTTTGCGAGGAAATGTGTGTTTTTTGTTGAAAGTGTGTGTTGTGTGGACTCAGGGTGTGGCGAGAGCAGAGGGATCGCATTGTGGGGTTCCCGGGACGGTTCCACGCATGGGACCTCAACCATGGGGGCTGGCTCTACAACTCCAACTACTCCTGCGAGCTGTCCATGGTTCTCACAGGTACGGGAACCATGCTGCCAGGCATCGGTACTTGAGACTTTGAGAGCCACTGTCTCTTCACGCTGGGATGTGTGCTTGTGGGTTGCAGGCAGAGCTGAGTCCCATCCTCCAGCCAATTGTGTAGTAGGCCTATGCGAAGCTTCGACTAATATTCGATTCGACTCTGCAAAAAAAAAAAATAAGCCTTTTATTTTATTTGAAGCTTCGGTTGTGATACAAAGCTTTGCATCTGACGTGAAGCTTTGCATTTGTTACAAAGCTTTGAAACATTGGGAGCCAAAAATTCGCACACAAAAATATTAATTTTTTTTTTGTGTTTTATAAGTTTTGCTTGAATGATGTTGGTTACTTAAAAAAAATCAGAGTGCTTTTTTTATGAATGCCCAATATTAATATTATGCATGGTTATTTTATAATTTTTATTGAATCAATGACATGTATAGAGCCCTATTGGTTAATCACTTATTCAATTCAAATATTACAATTGTTAAACAATTATTATTTTTAACTTCAATTGTGTATATTATGAAATAAGTGATCTACATTTTCGCTGAGAACAGTATTCATAATTCTATTTGACTTGGCAAGTATTTTAAACATTTAATTTTGTATTTGCTTTGCATAAAAAAATATATTCTCACAGGCTTAGTAGGTAGAATGGTAATTCATAGCCCAATATATTGTTCATTATATTTTATAAACCACCCAATGGTTATAATACTCCTAGTATGTATGTATACAGTAGAACCCTGTTATAATGTTTTTCAAGGGAGCACAAGAAAAAAACATTATAAGCAGGAAAACGTTATAAGCAGGAAATCTCAATTTAGCACTTAACAATGTTTGAGTTTTGTACCAATGGACTCACCAAGCTATGTAAACAACTTTAATGTTAAAACCAAAGATAGTATACTTGATACATGTATTTTCTGAAACAAGCCAACAATTTTCCAACTTCGTATTGTTCCCTGGTTAAATTTTGTTTGTCTTTAAAGATACACTGCCACATTTTTTGTAAAATTGTCTCACGATTCATGATGACAACATTAAGAGTGAGAACGTCTACTCCTTCGCCACCTGAAATTGTTTAATTTTGGGATTCCTACGTATGAATGAAAAAAAATTATTTGTAAGCAATAGAAAACACTTTTAGTTATGCCCTTGCTCAATGGTTGGCAACTTAAATATTGTAGGACTATGTATGTATCTGAATGCCCACTGAAATGGCAAGGAAGAGAAGAGTTGACTAAGTGTGCCAACTGACACGTAACTATGAACATTGTGTACCTTCAGTATATTGCATAAAATTGTATTTTAACAAACTTATTGTATTGTATGGCAGTGGTTGTAAACATAAACATACATAAAGGAAACTTTTTATCGTAAGTGTTGGAATAATTTGGTTTTAAAACATTTTTTTCCTATTTATTGAATGTTAGAAACCAAACATTATAAGCAGGAAATTACACTATTTATGAACATTATATGCAGGAAATAAATACACTGTCCTTATGGGGGAAATATTGGGACTTTAAAAATATGACATTATAAGCAGGAAAACATTATATGCAGGAACATTATAACAGGGTTCTACTGTATACACAATTTTAGTAGCCTAAGCCCTAAGGTCACATTAAAAAAAATTATTTACTGAAATGTAAGTTCTTTATCTTAACTTTCACCAGTACTACTTTCTGCCATTGGTTGTACTGCGTTTACTAATTGTGATTTATGCATAAATATTTTCAGAATTATTCATTAAATTTAAAGTTGGTGAATTGACATGATTGAAATCTTGTAATGATATGGTAGATGGTCAGAAAAAGCTTTAATTTCCATTGTGGGTCTGAAACTTCAGAATTTTATTATGTTTTTGTAGGAACAGCTTTTGAAAAGGTTTTCTGTGTCTATAATCATTTGACGGTATTTATTCTCTGTAATTCTGTGCTGCATGCGAACAGGTGCGTAGTGCCGAGAGTATTCGTTTTTTGTTTTGTTTGCGTGCGTAGGAGCGGCGTTCGTCCACAAGTACTACCTCTTCATGTACTCGTACTGGCTGCCGCAGGCAGTGCGCGACAAGGTGGACGAGTACATGAACTGCGAGGACATCGCCATGAACTTCCTCGTGTCCCACATCACCAAGAAGCCTCCGGTCAAGGTCAGAGGGACATAGGCGTGCCTACAGGGAGGGCCAGGTGGGCCAGGTGGGCCAGGTGGGCCAGGTGGCCCCCCCCCCCCCCCCCCCCCCCCCTAATGTAATCACTCAGATCGGCATTTTCTCTAATGCGTTTGTTAATATTCGTATATTCCTGGCACTGTGACACTCAAACTGTTTTTCAGTGTTGCAGCGTGCTAATTAACAATATTTTTAAACATTTTATCGTTCTGGAAATACAGTCGCCTTAGTTTATTTAAAACACGAGGTCCCTTAAAATGGCCAAGCAAAAAAAAAATTTTTTAAGAGGTTTGTTAAAGTTCTGTTGTCTGAATTGCTGTGTTTGCATTCACTAAAAATAAGTTCATTTCAAGGTATATCTGGACCAAGCTATTGGAAAATTCGAGAGGGAAAAATGTGTAAGTACCCTTTAAACATTGTCTATGGAAAAAAAAACCATATTTTCAAGATTGTTAAAATCATACGGATATAAATATTAACTAGTAAACATATCTCGTTGATACTGCACAAATATATAAACACGGCAATGAGTGAATGTATTTAGGCTATTTAACATTCTAAATTCAGCTTCTGATTTAAAAATTTAGCAGGGCCCCCCCTAATGGAAATGTCTGGGCACGCCTATGCAGAGGGACACAGGGGCGTAGCCCGGGGGGGGGGGGAGTTTTAGGGGTTAAAAACACCCCCCCTCCTCCCTTAGCAACAAATCTTTAATTAATTTCTTATTCATCACTCAAACAAATTTCATATTAAAATTAATAAATTTTTTTTTTACCATGGCAATATTTAAATTTAAGTACCGAAAACTGCTAAAATAAGCACTATTTTACACCTTAAAATCAAAATTTTCCCTGGGGGAGGACCCCCGGACCCCCCCACTTTAATACGAGGGGGGGGGGGGGGCTCATACTTCTTAACACCCCCCCCCCCCCTACACAAATATCCGGGCTATGCCACTGGAGGGACGTCACCGTCATTCTACCATTAATGTTGCAGGGATCATGGTTTCTGGTATTTCAAACTTTTCTTTTTTTTTTTTTACCGATGTGTCAAATCACAATTTTGCTCAAATCTGAATCTCTAATTTGAATCCTAAAGAGTACTTTGAATATCTTGTATTTTGTTTTTTTTTTTCTAAAACTTGCCTAACCTGACAAATGAATTGACTTCTCATAAGTAAAATATGTTAAATTATTTTCTAATTTTTTTTATGGTAGAACTTTCTTGTTTTTGCTTTTTTTTAAGGAAGATTCATAGTTTTTTTTTTCTGTTTTTACTGTTATTTTTTTGTTTATACTTACAGGTATTTTACTTGGTATCTAAAGGTTTCATTATGGTAATCAGATATTTTACTCGTACATATTTTTACAGAACATGTTTCTTTGCCAATGCTCTGTGAATTGCTGTTCCTTTGTGACAAGCAAAAACAGTACGAGTGCATCTGGGTGTTTGTGTGTGTTCCGCAGGTGACGTCTCGATGGACGTTCAGGTGCCCGGGTTGTGCGGGCTCCCTGTCGGAGGACGAGACACACTTCATGGAGCGGCATAAGTGCATCAACTTCTTCACCCAGGTCGGTGGTCGTTTGTCGGCTGTATCTCTCGCCGCGGCGCTGATGCCATCAGCTCCGTGAACCTTATCTGTAAAAAATGTAGCACATAAATCATAAGTGTGTACATGCATTTGTGCATACTTTTCCGTTCTTTTCAGTTAAAACCACTTTGTAGCAAAAACATTGAAAAACTTGTTTTCATCTTGACAGTATGTATTTTCAGAGTGAGTATTTCCCCACAGAAAGGGGATTTACAGTACAGCCAGGGATTTCCCACTGAAAAGGAATTGTTTTTAAATAATAAATTTATTTGTGGCATTAGACCTTTCATTGTAATACATTATCATTAAGATATTCTATTTAAAAATACATTAAAAAAACACTACTTGATTTAACCCTTTGTTTTAAACTGTGGTTTAAACCATTGTGGTTTATATCAGCTAACCCTGCTAAAACATAGCCATATTTTATGTCTAGCTGGTCAATAATTTTTAATTTTTGTTTGAATGTCAAACACAACATGTTGGCGTTTATTATTAGACATTACTGTTCAAAGATTATGACTGATAAAAGTACTGCTGCATTGCGACTGCTGCATTGAAACGAAGCAGGCCAGTTATCGCTTACATGAGTCACGGAACAGCCGTGCCGTTGCGGCGCCAACCTGAGTGCAGTTCACGAGCATGCATGGCTTACAGGGGTGCGTTTATAATTTGCTCCAGCACTATGTTTGGCAACATTTTTCGTCTTGAATCACAGCATAAATTCATCTGTCACATCGATAGATCACAAAAATAAAAAATAAAAATTAATGAAAAATTATTTTTTATGGTTTATGCAAATGAAATCTGGCCCGGTTAACCCACAACCCGGATAACCTGCACCACGATAATAGGGTGTCTACTGTAGTCGGAGACTGTCCAATTATGTATATGATTAAAAACTTTTAGCTTACTAATTTGAAAATTGGTACGTTCATGCGAATAGCATATTTATGTCGTATTATGTTTGATCTGACTTTTTATTTATAAAAATTAAAAATTATCCTGTTGTGAGAAAATGTTTGTCGGAAAGCCTTGAAAACGCCCTGAGATTGGTAAGTCAGATGTTTGTAGGAATCCTGTTACAGGGAGGGAGGAATGAATAGGTTTTTAAAGTTGTCACCGCCTCGTGTACAACTACATATTTCCTTTTCGTGCACAGGTGTTCGGCTACACGCCTCTGCTCAACACGCAGTTCCGCGCTGACTCCATCCTCTTCAAGACGAGGATACCCCATGACAAACAGAAGTGCTTCAAGTTCATATGATGTCTGCGCATGCATGTGAGTGTCCTGCTTTGTTTACCAAGTATGAGATGGAATTACATACCTACATTCATAGTATTGAAACCCAGTCAAAGCTCTGCATTAATTAGTAGGCTTGTGCGAAGACTACCTAGTTTTTTTGATGCGAAGCGAATATCAATTCGAATGTTTAAAATATTCGCGAAGTTGAATAAAATTGCAAAAAATTGTTCTGGGGAAGCTGTGTTGGCACATATTTATTAAAATACAGGATTGAAGTAAAAAAAAATATATAATCTGTGAACGTTTGTAATTTTTTAACTGATTAAGTGATTAACCGATTGGGCCATAAATATATATACGTTCAGTAAAATCATTATAAAACAACCATGTATAAAATGAATATTGAGCATTCATGAAAGCGAATTGAGTGCCTTCTTTTGATTTTTTTTTTAAGTAACCAATTCTGTTCAAGCAAAACATATACAACACAAAAAAAAAATTTCTTAAGCAAATCTTAAGCATCAAATTTTGAAAGCTTTGCAACAAATGCGAAACTTTACATAAGACGTGATACTTTGCATTACCACCGAAGCTTCAAATAAAATGAATAGTAAATTTCCTGGCAAAATCAAATTGAATATTAAAAATAGCTTCAATAGATTTGTGTAGTCGAAACTTTGCACAACACTATTAATCATGGTTTTATTCAATCTTCAGTTATATTTAAATGTCTTCAAAAGAAAGTTATTATTTAAATAGAAAAAATTTTCCTAATATTTTATTTATGCTACAAAAATTATACTCATCTAATTAGAATTAGATGTAGGAAAATAACAGTATGTTTGTAATTACATAGATAAGATTAACATTTTAGCATAGCTTTTGAAAAATTTTATTTAGCATGTCTAGATAGTTATTCATGTTCACTGTCTGCTCTTGAGAAAAGAAGGGTCCAATCACTTGGTCATGTACAACCCCACACCACACATTCACTTTCGGACTATCTCCTATCTGCTCCCTAACCACATTTGGGTTTTCTGTGTCCATAAGTCTACATTATACCTGTGAACTTTGCCCGGTAAATGAGAAAATAAATAAATAAATAAATTAATATAGTGTTTGTGTGTGTGTCTATATATATATATATATATTTTTTTTTTTCCCCAAGAAATCTTAAAGTTCATGCTGTCCAGCATTTTCGTTATAAAATAGTTGACGAGCGTTGTGGCCATAAGGCTTCTTTTTTTGCACTAACTGAACCTTGTATGTACATAACCATAATTTCTTATGCAAAACTCTGTGTACCGTAGCATGTAAAATCGCTAGTTCTTGCATTTCAAGAAATTTTGTAACTCTCTTAACTCATAGTCACTAGGTTGCTTATTGAACTTTTTGCAGTAATTTCATTGATTCTGGGTATGTAGTTGATTTTGTTCCAAAAGCCACATCACACAGATTGCACGCTCGTGAATAGTTGCCATTTCAAAATACAAGTGATTGAGACAAATAAAGACTGCAATTTATGCCATATTTTGGTGCAAATAAAACCTACAGAGATTTACTTCAACTTGCTTCAAATGCCATAGCTAACTCAATTAGTACTCTATGATACATTTTCGAAACCTCTTGTGGACCTTAGACACACACTGTATTGTAGTGTTGGTGTTAACAGATATTTGACTTCACGTATGGTGCAAGACAAGCTAGTCAGCGAATGGTGCGGGCGTCTTCAGAAGTGGCCTATAGTGTCGTGCAGTCTCACTGGAGCATTCTGCTACGAGCGGTCTCTGGTGTTTGGTACGTAAGGCATTGGAGTCTTCAGTGTCAACGATGAAGCCAGAAATGTTGCAGGCGTCATCTGAAGATTTTCACATGCCTTGGTGTTGCAGTGAAAGCGTGGTGATGAGTATGTCCTAGCAGTTCCAATTAAATGAAAAATTATTATCTTTGAAAGATTCGTGCAATGGGAGTGCATGACTTGATGTAAGCTTTTGGACATACGCCATTGCTAAGCACATGTATGTCTGTAGAAGAAAACTACAAAAAACACAAATGACTAAAACACATATGATATAAACACAAATTAAGCAAAAAATTGCTGTTGTCAGGCTTGTTTCTGTTTTAGAAAAATGTTGTGTTTGTTTCTGCTTTTCGTTTTGTCGTGTTTTTGTCTCGTTTTGACTGTTGTGCTGAATTTTTTTGGGTTCAATATTTTTGTGCTGTCATCATTTGTGGGGGTTTTTTCGTTCTCTTCTGTTTTTGGAAAACTATTGTGTTGGTTTCATCTTTTCGTTTTGCTGTGTTTTTGTCTCGTTTCAACTGTTGTGCTGAATTTTTTGGGTTCGGTATTTTTGTGCTGTCATCATTTGTGGGAGTTTTTTCGTTCTGTTAGCCCATTTTTCTTTGTTTGTTGACCATATTCCTGTTGTGGAGTATTGTGTGGTGTTTATATCCTGACAACAGCAATTTTTTGCTTAATTTGTGTTTTTATCATATGTGTTTTTGTCATTTGTGTTTTTTGTAGTTTTCTTCTACAGACATACATGTGCTTAGCAATGGCGTACGTCCAAAAGCTTACATCAAGTTAAATGATAAATTATCATAATTTTAAGGAAATATTTTAGATAAATTATTTTGTTAGAAACCTTTTATTTACAGGTATGGTGTACGATTATTCCATCTCTCTTGAAGATTTAATGATTTTTTTATTTTATTTTAAAGGTTTTGGACATTCATATCTTTCAATTGATATTGGGATGAGTGATAATAAAGGAGTACTTTATAATTAATTATGTTCTTTTCATCTCCGATAAAAATTTCTCTCTTGTAATATATTATGTATTTTATGTTTGTTGACTAAAGATAAGACATGTATTTGCAAATTAGTCAGTATCAACAATCAAATATTTTATTTAATTTTGCTATACAATTTAAAGTTTAGACAGTTATATTTATACATACACACCCACATACGTGAGTACGTAGTGATTAATTTTTCTTGCAAAGAGCAAAGCACAAAGTTAAAGCACTGAACTTTCTCTGTCACTCAGACAACTGCATAAATTTCAATTTGGAAACACTTAAAACAATCACTATTACATGATGTTGCATAAGCCATGTTTTTCTTGCCATAATTATTTATCGATTCTCTTCATGAAATGAAGATTAGTCAAGTATACATATCTTTTCTAAATAAATTTTTGTACAAAGTTATGAAATTGTATTGACTGCTAGCATGCCTTTGCATGCCTAAATTTAATGTGCCATTACCTCTTGATTAACTGCCCTGATAGTAATCATCAATAATATCAAAAGGTATCACATATCAGCCATATTAATTGCTATGCATGACAGTTTATATACAAAAATTTGAAAACTTTGAGCTAAAAAAATATATTCACATATGTAAATATTATTATTTGCATTTCTGATCATTATACAAAATTACAATGTGGTTGGACTGATGAAGAAATGTCTTTCACTGCCTTTCACTTAAATTGTTGATAAAGTACATAATCTAGTCTAGTTTTCTCTAAAACTTACAAAATGTTGTATCAAGCTTTTTTGAATATTAATAATCAAGACTGCTTGAGGAACTGGTATTTAATGTAACATTTCCTGAAAAATAATTACAGGTGCAGAAACCTTTCGTTTAAAAACCTTGGGATCAGTTGTTTCAAATATAGAATTTTTTTGTTTCGAGATTTAGTGGTTGGCCAGTTCCACTGTTTTACTGTTTTACACCTACTCTGATTTGGTCTTATATCATATGTCATCCCAAAAATTATTGGTCCTTAATTTTATGCAATCTTTTATTCAATTTATCTTTGTATTCAGGCTCCAAGGTCAAGAATGTAGGTGTTTTGTATTAGAGGTTATATACATAATATTCAACATTGTCTCGTACTTTATCTCGTATTCGATTCTAAGTTGTTTTGCATTCAAAGCTGTATTATACTTGATTTCGTCAATATAATCGAGATTGTCTAATGTTTATTATTGTTGTGTATTCAGAGTTATCGTACATTCAAAGTCATATTATATTCTAGGCAGTCATATATTTGACGTTGCTTGTAGGCCTGTGCGAATTGCCAAAATTTATTATTCAAATTCGATTTGATTTCAAACAGACTTTAAAATCACGAATATTCATTTGTATTAAAAGTGTAGTGAAGCTGTTAAATATCTCCCCTAAGATTCCTTCCCCCACAATTGGCCCTCTTTCCTGGAGCTCCACTCCTCGGGAAAGTGGCGATGGGGATTTGAGACATTTGTCAGGGTCTCGGTGGCCATCTCTTCGCAAGGCAGCCGAGTTGCGAGAGGCGCAACGAAGTCTTTCAAAGGTGTTACAAGACAGGTGTTCTCCGCCAGAGTATGCCCAAGTTCGGCAGACTTTAAATGACTAATCGAGACAATTTCTGGTGCAAGGCAGTTTATTGTGCCCAAAAAACACACACTGTCAGCTGCCCCTACAGTGCCAGTTGAGTAATGGAACACTAAACAGAATGGGATGTTGAACAGCCTGCGGCGACCTTGCAGTCTTCTAGTAGTGCCGGCCGCACAATGCCGCTGAGAGGCGTCGGTATACATACGGACGGTCGAGCGGCAGTTACCTAACTTTCAAGATAGTGCACCACGATATTGTCAAGATTGTGCACCACAGTGCGCCTGGAAATGGATGGCCGAAACCTTTCAGATGTTCTAATCGATTGCAGACAGGCGTTAGTGGTGTCGGGTAGGCTCTTGTAGTTGAAGGGTGTGGGACTTGGAGTGCAGGAAGTTTCGGCTGTTGGTGGGCGAGACGAGTTGAGGCACAGCGTTCCGAAAGACGACGAGTCATCGGCGACTGAGCGATTACCGGCGATCACAGCTGCCGCGCCCTCTTTTATCGCAATTCTGGCTGTGAGGAATGTACCCAATGGGGAGGGAGAGCAATGCTGATTGGCACACATATTGAGTAGATGGTGGAGGGAGGGGAAAAGGCGCTGCACTTTTTCTCTCCCCTCGTGCGAGACTTGGTGGTCCAAGGTCACGCAGCAGCAATGAGCCAGGTGCATTTTGTGCAGCTACACTCGGCCGGTGCGGTGGCCCTGAAGAGGGGAGAGGGGTGAGGAAATTTTTGTCTGCTGACATTTTTGGTGCGAGGCACTAATTAACCTCATGTAACTATCAAATTTGTGTTTAAAATTCATTGTACAATATAAATGCATATATTACATTTTCAATTTATTGATTGGCTTGGAGATAACTACCCAGAGTTTGATTACAACATTTGCACAGTTAACATCAAAACGGTTGAGGTCAGACTAATGGACTGATTGTAAGACGGAAATTGTTTGATAAGTTGAAAACAAGGCATTTTGCAAACACATGAAAAAAATAATCCATAAAAATTATAAGGCATACTACTTTTATAGTTGGGTAATTATAAATATTAATGTTCAATCCATGTATAATTATTTGTAAGTTGATGTTGATATTTGTATTTTAGAATATTTTGATATTTTTATTTGAATTTGATTCAAACTAAAAAAAAAAAAAAAACACTTGTATTTGCACAGGGCTAGATGCTTGTATTTGAGGTTGACTTGTAAGTGAAACATTTTCTAGGTCATGTTCTTATTTTTGAAATTTTTTAATATTTGCTATAAATTTATATTATGGATGGAACGTATTATACTTATTATTATCTCATCTTATGATTTTTTTATATTGTCATATATTCAAGATCATTTTATATTCGTGATTGTCTTGTATGTGAGATTGTGTTAATTTAAATACTGACTCATCTTTGAAGTCACCTAGTATTTGAGGTAATCTTAGAATTTGTTTGTATGATACTTACATTTGATAATTGTTAGGGGTTGCAAAATTAGCATCTATTTTTTTTCCCAAAATTAACATCTATTATTGTGAATTTAATAATTTTGTTGTATTTAATTAACTTAATATATATATATTTTAAAATGTTTCTAAAATAAAACTTGATACTTAAATACAAATAACCTACAAATAACTCTTATTTTTACTTAAAAAATTGGTAATGCTTTAGGCTAGCAAATTTTAAGTCGCAGGTTTAATCCATTCAATCAAATGGATTAATTTGGTGGAGCTTATATTTGGAAGTTATTTAAGATACAAGTAAGTTTCTTGACTGCATCACAGACACTTGGCAATACCGTATTACAAATCATGCTGGTCATGAAAATTAATATCCAGAACAATTGTCATAAAATCACCACATGGGTCAAGTGTAACATTTGGAAGAAAGCCAAGTACCTGTAGTTCTGCTGAAGCGAAATGCAAGTCTGCAGCCTGTCTAGTTTTAATCTTATTAGCCATCTGTGAGATGAGAGAATTAGTGGCAAAAATGGTGGATGTGTTGTGTTTGTGTATTAACTGATGTGCTGATAAGTCTTAAAACAAGTAAATCTTTTGTGATCCCGAAATTGTTCTCGATTTTGGGGATTCCGCACAGCCCTAAACAAAAACGACTGAATATTCGTTTTTTCAAAGTGTTAGTTTTCGAAATTGAATTGAATATGAATACTGAACTCTTTGTTTGGATCTTTGAAAATTTGAATATAATCGCACAGGCCTGAATAATGCTGTCGGGCATTGAGAAGCGATCTGCTAGTTGCCATAATGTTCTGAAGTGGCCAGCTCAAGAAAGTGGCGTGCTTGATGTGTTATCGTGAGGGTGAGGTTGCATCATCGTGCTTTCTCAAAGTGTTCAAGGCCATTGTGGTATGTGTTTAAGTTCTAGAAAGTTCAGGTGTCTTTTTTGTGTCTCCACAATTATGTACATACATATTTATTTTGTATCATGGTGATGATTATGTATTCAAATGAAATGTGCATTATAAGAGGAGAACTTGGAACTAGTCGCTCTTGTGGTGCTATAACACTTTTTTTTAATATCATATCTGAGTGATTTATTATCACATGTTTATGTACCTAGTTTTAGATAATCAGCCATCTAAGGAACCATGTTGCCCCAAGTTATCTTTGAAAGGTATAAACTTTAGCTGCACATAAAATGCAATGAACTGCTTGTCATTTGTTTTCACATGAGTGTAAATTCTGTATTTTTTTTTTTTAATGTTAAATAATCGTTCATGTATTTTTCTGGTTCTAATTGTTATTTCCATTATTTTGATTTGGTTCACTTTTCCTTTTTCGTATCATACCACACCTTTTCTTGTCTGTTCTAATTCTAACTGTTCCTCATAAAACTGATTGAATATGATTGCAACCATTCCATCTCTCTCTCTTTTTTTTTTTTACATATATTTGGTTGGAAATTGTACGTACTTGTGAAATAGAATGATCTTACTAGAAGAAGAACAATAGTTTTATGTGCTGACTTACTTGAGGAGATAAGGTAATTTATGTTTGGATGGAAGGTATGTGACTTTTCAATTCACGCCATTGTGAGCTCATTATTTCGCAATAGATTTCAATGATTACTTTGCAGTTTTTGGTGTTTTTTTTTTTTTTTTCGTAATTGCAAGTCTGACGAAGGCTGTTCAAACAAAAAAAAAATTCCTACCTTCAATGGGTAACAAAATTGTAGCTTGAGAAGGTGACTGCTTAACACAGTAGTTTGGTTGTATAAACTTTCATACATACGGTATGCGTGCATGTAGTTTTGGAATGATAGTTTTGTATTAGAACTTTATCTGTGGAATAGATAAATGTGTCATTTTATCCAAACCATTGCATCATAGGTCGTATTTTCCTTCATTTTTACATTTGGTATTATTTTGCATGTCTAATTTATGCATGCTTATTAATTATTGCTCAGTTTGTATATAAGCTATACTTTCTTTTTGTTTGGTTGATGCGTCCATTTATTTGTGGTGTGGTTATGGTCATACCTATTTCCAGTAGAGGTCTGCGAGTATTCGACAAATATTCTAAATTCGTGAATAATTAAATATTCGATTCAATATTTCATTAAGAATCTTCCAAAATTATTTCTTATTAATATGGGACTTACAAACAAAAAAAAAATTATTGATAAAATCTAACTTATGAGGTTAAGATGATTTATTGAAAAATTTAGATTGATTTTCTCACCATTATCCACACAGGTTTTTGTATTGAACAAATTATCAGTGATTATGATTTTAAAATATTATAATTTAATAATACTCTATTTTATGTATACAAACAGTGATAACTACTAAACAAATTTCAAATTTCAAATTTAAAATTTAGCTGGTTTAAGATAATGTATTGTCAGGTCTTATTTATTTTTTTTAATTTCCTTCATTTTACACCTCTTTATCATGGTTCTATATATATTTCTCTTTTTTTTAAATTTTCATTTTACTTTATTTTGGATACATTTTTCTCGGACTCCTGTGAAGTGTGAAGATGAAACAAAAGTTTCGATATATGTTCAAATTCAATTAGAAAAATATTTAATATATGTTTGAATATTGTGATATTCAATTAAAAATTCTATCCAAATAAAAAAAAAGTATTCGCAGAAGCCTAATTTTCAGCCTTTTTTCTCCCCCCTTAAGACTCATTATAGTGACAACTGACAAGAAATTGAATATGTTTGTGAAACCTGCAGTATAGTTTTATTTCATTTTTATTTTCAAGTTTGCTTTTCAGTATAAGACTAGTGTCATATGTACTTGTGAAATTTAAAACTAGATTAGATTTAAGAGGTTTAATATAAACTTGAATGTATTAAGGTAGTTTTGGGATGAGTAATATGCTATAATTTATATATAAAAAAAGCTTTCGGATTCAACAGATTGAGAAATTTTAATACTATAAACACAAATCATTAGAATAAATTTTTAGATTTATGGTTTCAGTATAAAAAAAAGTGTTTAATATAGAATATTTTTTACTAACCACCATATTTTGATGGGTACTTGTATCCAAAGGTAGCAAATGAGTGGAAAGGTAGGGTAAATCATTACTCATTACTGAAATAAAAATGCTGCCAATATAAGATCTCTAGTTATTGAATACCTCCGACTTAAAAAAATTTCTTCATGTTGAAATTTTACTTAAATTTTTACTTTTTACGCTACCCAGAAACTTGAGTAACACCATCTTTATTCTACATTCAGGTTTTTGCAACCAATATTTTTTTTAAAGATATTCTTGAAGTTGGCGATACTGCTTATTTGTGTTGACACAGCACTTTGTAGTGCGTCTCATCCTTAGATTGCAGAGTGCGTTTAAAGGATATACACTCTCTTTCCGATGCACCATTTCTACCATTAGCGCTGTCCTTGTGTGCTATGTTGTCAGATCTACGCCATTGAGTAGAAACATTTCAGACTCAACTTTGTGATGTAATGAAATTTTTTTTAAATATGTTTATGAAACATTGTATTTTGTAAAGTATAGTAAAATTTGCAATGAGAATTTTGGAAATACATAATTCCTGTTGTATTTCAAGAGCATCTTCTAATAATATTCATAATTTATCTCTTAAGGAGTGGTAATTGAAAGCTGTCATCTTGTTTTCAACTTTTTATTTAACAGTTTTCTTTTATGTGATTTAAATAAATAATTGTAGCTTTTTTTGAGCACAGCGCCTAATTTTATGAAATACTTTGTTGTTAATAGTGACGGACTGGCACAAATAGTATCTCCTGTGAAATAATAATTGGTGTTTAGGATTGAATTATTTTTTTATAGAGTGACAAATGTGATAATACTGCCAATAGACACAAATTTATAGTCTTCAAAAAAATATCAACAAACAGTAAAATAAAAAAAATATTAAAAGGTATTAAAATTAAAATAATAATTAAAATTGTTAGTGTTAACAAGTCAGGTATTGTGTATCTGACTATAGTGGTCGCCATTTTCTCTGTACTGCAATCTAAGCATGAGACAGTGAGGATTTAGGCCCATTCTTAATTATAATAATCTTCCTGAACATGTGGTCTTATTGTCCGGTACAGAGTAATAGTAAACAAGATTATAATTACTCACTTGTTTACTTTTGGAAAAGGTATGATGATAAACATTGTTTAGTATGCTTAGTAAAGTACATTTTCATTAGTATTTTATTGGTAAATTTTAAAAATTACGTATGAAATGAAGTGCACATGTAGTTAGTGATTTTCAAGAGGATTTTAAATGCCATTACCCACATACTGTTACACTAAAGTGATACACTTTCATTCCATTTTGTTTTTATTACTGAATGTGTGATTCAATAAATTTTTTTCTTTAATAGAGACGTACACATTTTCTGAGCATTATTCCTTAGGTAGCTGCAATACTATGACTATAGTGTATTAAGTAAGGCACAGTTTTTCTTACGTAAAATATTGACGTTTAAAATAATAAAATGCAATACAGTGTTTTTGCATAATGGTAATTTTTATTACACAAAATATTATTAATATAATTAGTCAAAAAGTTGAAAATGCTGATATTGAAACTTTGTAGTTTACATAACCATGAATGTTGCTGTGAAATATTTTTAAACTTTTAAACACAGTAAATATTTCATTTCAGTTGCTCTCTCATTTTCCAGCAACATAGTGATGAGAAATGTAGAGTGGGAAGTAATTAAGGGCCCTTTTTAAATACGAAAACAATTTTAGCAGTATTGGTGAACACTAAATAACAGAAATGTATTTGTATGATTTGTGTAATCTCAAAGTTTTTGTATTGAATAAAGTGTAATATGTGTAATTATTAATTATATACCCTGAAAATTTGTGTTAAGAAAAGTAGTTTTTACCATGACAACTGTACAAATACTACAAAAGTTGTCATAAAACATTTTTTGTAAATACTTGTATGTTATTTTGAGGTGAGAAAAAAATTATACATTTTTTTTTACTAGAAGTAAAGGTTAGTTATGTTTTCTCCTAGAATATGTATTTTATGTACATTAATTGTAAAAAAAATACTTAGCTTGCATAACATTTTGGTAAATTATGTTTTATCCGTATCAGATGTGCCAAAGATTATATGCATTGTATAGTTGTAACAAAATTTAAGAGACACTATTATGAGTAGACTTCATGAAAAGATTGATTGTGCAACCAAAAAATAGGCATTGGGTATAAACTTATACAAGAAAAGTTAATGAAGTTCATTTTCATTTAAAATTGATAGCCAAATCAAAGTAAATTCCTATATTACTACCTTGCCTGTGTTTTGGATGAATATTTTTTTTTTTACATTTGAGAATTGTGTTTGTTTGATAACTCTGTTTCTAGAATATAATTCATATTCCTGTATAGAACCTGAGGCTCATAGGTGTTTGTTGTTACCCTTCAGTTGGGTGGTTGCATATTTTGTAAGTTCAGCCGTGCCAAATTTTATGAAAGCAATATTTGTGTAAGGCTGTTAGTTTTTTAATTGTATTTAATTTTGCACGGCAAGTTTGAAAATTTTGTGGAACATTGTTATGATATACTTATATACATGTGGTAAAAAAATTTAAATCACGTTACTTTAAGCAGACAAATGCTAATATAAGTATATAACATTAATCATGCTTTCGAATCTGTGCTGACTGAACAATATACGGGCTTGTAAGTGATTGTCGTGTGATGAGAACAGCTGTATTTTGACTCTGCCACTAGAGTTGATGCAAGCAAATTGAAACTGCACTGATTGATAATGGCTGTGCTGAGGATTGTATTAAGGGGACTTCCTAGTAAAATATTTTCTATAAAATATGTTTTTGTCCCTTGAACATTTTATCAGCAAATAGTATTACTAGAAAACATTTTTTTATAAACATAAAAAAATATGTCTTTGATTTGAGTTAATTAATTTTTTGTGTTCATAAATGAAAACATTGTTGGTAAGAATGACTATAAAAATGAAATTTTTTACACATTATCTGTGCAGTTCACACAAGATGAGTGAGGAAAATTTGCAACTGTACACCAGTTTACATTTTAGCCTCCATTTTGTCTGACAATATTCTATCATCACTGATAATCATTTCAAGAAATCAGACAAAGTATCGCATGCTGAAACATAGCCAGCTTTGCACAAGGTTTTTATTTTTAATGGAAGTTCCATTAAGTCACAAAGTAAAAAGATACACAAAATATAAAGTAAACCACAAACCAAGATAATTGTATTTTAACTTAAGTAAATTGAATAATTTTTTGGTTCTGTTTGGTGCTGCTATATTGATCGAAATTGTATTCCAAAAATGAATGGTAGTTAAAGCAGTACTTTACTTAATATACAGCCCGCTAGTTGTTTTCTCTCAGTTCTGTTTCAATTGTTATTAATTAGACAATTTTTGAAAATATGTTTTATGTACAAAAATACTAGTGCCCTTTTTATGTACTTTTTTCCTTTGTTGTTTGTGATAATGCATTTGTTTTGCTACAAATTTGAACTTTAGAATTTTTGACTCCTGTACATAACCAACAGCTGTGTCACTTGTTGTTTGAACTGTTGTACTTCACCGAGTGAGTGACTAAATCAAAATTTAAACTTTATAATTGTAAGGATAGAACTGTCATTTTTTCATGAATTATCATCCGTACTATTTTGTAACATAAATGTATTGTACCTGTAAGTTCTTAAGATTTTAAATCCTTTAGCGGTACCTTTGTTTAAAGCTGTATTTTTGTAGTTGATTGATTAATGAATTACATGATTAATCTGAGAAACTGCACATCCAGCTTTATGATGCTTTATGTCTACTTTACTACTCAGTGAATCTGCAAAATAATCATGCATCATAGCATCAAAGAGAAATGCTAACTCCTAGAAATCAAACAGTGGGCAGAATTAATAAACCATGTTGCATCAATTAGCAGGCAAAATAGCCACCTATACTTATGTAACGTCACAATGCATGTGATGATCACAGAAGAACAACCCCACGTAGTCAATTAAATTTACTTAAGGGGAAAAGATAAAAGTCTAAAGATGCGATCTCAGAACCAACTGTTTTAAAGAGACAATTTTTTTATCATTCGTTATTGAATATTTGTCTATTAGGCTGAGAGTTCTCGTTAGTCTATTTTATGAGCCTGTCAAGAGCTGGGTTATTAATAATACTTTTTACAATTGTTGTCATTCTTCTAATGGATTAAACTCTTAACCAAAAACCACTCACAGAAATCTCTTATTTGTTGTTTTGTCAACTGCAGGTATTCCATACAATTATAGAATTATTCGGTTCTAAGATGCATTCGTTTTGTCACTTTTTGAGATCAGAAAATTAGTTGCATCTTACAGTTAATGAAGTCTTACATTTACAAAATTTATTAAACTATAGGATGCTTCTATTTATTGAGTTTTTTTTTTTAATTGTGAGAATAAGGTGGGGCTTAGAATATTGATGACTTCCAGTTGTAATTCAGGATGTGGCACGAGGAACAGTGTTTACTAGTCAACTGTTGCGACATAAAACAAGTAATTGCCACCACACCATTGTGTATGAAGAAACAGATCACTTTCAGGTTGTGAAAAACAACTGTAGAATGTATGTCATTTTATGTATATTCTGGATTCACCAGACTTTCTGCTAAATAGTTTTTCTCTCATGTTCAGTAATAAAGTGGTGACTTGTAAAGTGTTTAAGAATTCCATAATATGTATTAGTGTGGTTAGGATCTAAAGATGCAGGATCTAAATATAGTTTGTAGTAAGTAAGAAAAACGTTCTAATAAGAAAGAGACTCTGTGAATAATTAATTATGTCTATGAAATCAAGATTTGGGATTATCGCTCAAAAAAGAATTTGATTAATTACAAAGTTCATACTTCACTTCTTTTACTTTTAAGTACATATACATTTTAATTCCGTAAAATAAATTTCACCTAACTACTTCTTGGTCTCTTGGGAGTGAGGCCATATCTACCATTTATATTTATATGTTATACATTAATAATTGGATATAATTAATTTAACTAATCAGTACTAAGGATTTTTCAGGTACTTTTTAATTAGAGTTCACTGTATAGTATGTTTCAAAGACAAAAAGTAATATATTTTGGTAACATACAAAAAAGTCTGAAATATATGTACGTACATAGTTTTTTTTTAATTGTAGGCTTATCTAGTTGTAAAACCACACATAGTTTGTTGATTTAGTCATATTCTTTCAGTTATGCTCATTTATTGGCAACACTGAGTACAAATATAAACATACATTAATAGTTAACTTTCAGCATTATCTTGAGCTACTCAATTTTTTGTTTACATCATCATTCGTTTGTGTTACATGTCTCAGATCATTATCTGATGTGTACCCTTTGCTACTTTGTAGGTGTGTTGGTTATCTACTGTGATACATAGGCGATAAAACAAATATAAAACAGGCTGAGACTCTTGGAAAATGAAAGTAACTTGTTTCTTGAGCATAAGATTATAAATATGTCAGGACCTACTCAACTTTGGAAAATAAATGTTTGGAAAACCAAACAGTTTAACAATTACATTTACAGAAATAGGTACAGTATTATCTTATAAAATAGATTGAATTATTTAGACTTCACTGGTTGTTCAGTCTTCCAAAAAATTGTTTCTTTCCATCAGTTGTAATATTTATAGTTTTTGCTCTCTTTGCATCAAGATGGGGCATTTATGGAATTGATATAGACATGATGTTAGATTATTAGCAATAAAGTGTGAGGTAAAAGAGATGTAATTTCAATGTTCCACATTTTGTAGGCATAGCCTCATTATAGTTTTTTAGTTTTAACATATTTAACAGGGTGAAAATGCAATACTCCCTAGAAATTGGTGTTTTTGTTTGCCTAAGGTTTTTATTGTATTATTCATTCAAATTTTCATCCATCCCCATTGATATTCATGATCATCTGTCCAAATACTGTAAATAATAATTTGGATCACGAGTATCAGCTAAACGCCCAACCATTTGGTCTTATCATCGAGACTTCTACTTGGTGGGCCGAAGGTCCCGGGTTCAATTTCGCGGCAAGTCAGGGATTTTTCAACTGTGGGAAGTTTTCCTTCCAGATTCAGATTTGTGTGTTGTGATGCCGGTCACCTCTGTATCGCGGAAGGCAGTGGTGTACCACTGCAGAATCACATGGCCTGCAGCTTCCTCCTCTACCACGGCCGAAAGGGCAGTGGCAGCCATTTTGTGGTGTCCTAATATTTTGTGGAAGGGGCTTACAGGGGGGAAGGGGTAGGGGTTAATGGAATGGCCTCCAGAGAAACAAAAAATGGTTGGGGAGCCCTTCCCAACTCTTTAAAACAATGATTTTGTTACTTTATCTTAAAATATGTTGATATCATTAAAATTCAAATAAATTACATTTGTGATATATAATGAAAAGGGGTTTAGTATTTATGTAATTACAAACCCTTTACACTACAGGTGCGTTGGTAAAAAAAAAAGAGGCTGGTGCGGGGCCCTGCTAGTTCAGGGGCTCTGGGCCATGGGTGTTATTCCCAGGGGCAGGTGCCTATAAGCCCTTATTGTGGGGGCCAGCTTCGCTCTTGCAAACTTGTAACCGTGAAATGGGAATGATAAACCTAATCCCCCCCCCCCCCTTCCCCAGGGAATTCTACAGATTTTCACCCCTGCTCCTGTCCTGGGTTGTTGCCCTGTCCTAGAACCGCCCCTGCAGAAGCGTTCAACATTATCAACAGCGAAATAGATAAGGATACAGAAAAATAATGGGCTGCGGGGCTAAGTGCATTAGAATACTTTCCTGTGAAACCAAAATCAATCTGTCAGCAACGGATACTTCAATTTTTTTTTTCATTGCAGTGAAAAAGTACATTTTGTTGCTTAAAAACACAATTTTTTTCATAATGCATGGCAACAAGTCTGTCTGCATTTTGATCCGGCTTTGAATAACAAATGAGTAAGGGACTATTTTTTTGCTGTATGAATGCTGCATGACTGAACATAAAGATACATAGCAGGAGGGATACATGATTTTTGATCTTGTGTTTTTCATAATCCATAGGTGTACATACAATGCTCTCTCATTGCTAACATTTTTGTAGAACATATAATTGCACCAGATATCACCTTTTTGAGTAGGTCAAGAACACTTGACGTTTTTGGATTGAACGTTATTTGATGCACAAATGCAAACAAACATTCATAATTTTTGTAAATAGTTACAAGTTCACTTCAACTAATCAAACAACCACACCATCACAGATTCCAAAATTGCATTTCTAGCATGCTGTCTTGTGTTGCAGTACTTAAGCGCACAAAGGGTTTGTAATAAAAATAAGTACATGTATAGTAAAAGTGATTTTTTTACATCCAAAATTCTTTTGTAGTTCATACAGGAAGCAAGAAAGTACTCGTAATGGGGAGCAAAAGAACTGGTGGGTTGCACACTTAACAGATACCCAGGGCCGGCGCGTCCATATAGGCAAACTAGGCAACCTCCTAGGGCGCCAAGTAGCTGGGGGCGGCGCAGCACGACACATAACAGCTGATATAATATGTTTAACGATTATTGAAAGTAGATGAAAATGGATTTTTGTAACAGTTTGGAATGTTTATATTGATATAAGTAATTATTTAAAGTCCACGGTGACCTGTTTATGATTTGTAATAAGTAAAAAAGTAAAAAAAAAAAAAACACAAGCCTGCTTACTTTTGATCGCTGACAAAATCTTAGGCTTACGTAAAGTATTTTAAGGTAAGGAAATTTTTTTTTGGGGGTTTCCGGCCGGGGGGGGGGGGGGGGGTGGCATTAAGATTTTCGCCTAGGGAGCCAATTTACCTTACACCAGCCCTGCAGATACCGAAATCGTTTCTGCGGTGAAACGTCAAAAATATATTGCGGTTTTTCCTTCAATTTTTTTAACACGCTGTGATTACTAAACCTAGCACAGCAAAATTAAAATTACTCTGTAGTATGATAAAGGATGCCAACCTGCTCCTATTTTTTTTATGGGGATTTAAAAAAGAAACCTGCTTTGGGGAATAATGTTTTTTTCCACGTGTTTTCACAAAAACGGTTTAAATAATAAAAAAAAAAAGTACACACAAACTGGCAGCCTTGCTTCCGTGAGAGCTTCGAAGGTGAGGGACGGGTGCTTGAGGCAAGTGACGACACCACGGGCGGAGGGCCGGGGGCAGAGCTACCGGGCGGGCCGCCCCTCACCGCTGGTCGCCGGCCTCGGGCTGCAGCGACGCCCCGGACACCTTGCGGGACAGCGGCTGCCAGTCGCCGCCCGTCACGGCGGGAGTCTGCGGCGCGGAGGACGGCTGCAGCGCGGCCAGCAGCACGGAGCTGCTGCGGGCGGCCGACAGCTGCCGCGCGCTGCCCTGCGCCCAGACACACGGCGGCTCGCGTGTTGCACCGATGCCGTACTCGCGAGCGGTTTCGAAACAAAGTATTGATACTGAAGTTATGAGTGGTTTTGAAAGAAAGTATGGATACTATAAGTTATGAGTGGTTTTGAAAGAAAGTATGGATACTATAAGTTATGAGTGGTTTTGAAAGAAAGTATTGATACTATAAGTTATGAGTGGTTTTGAAAGAAAGTATTGATACTATAAGTTATGAGTGGTTTTGAAAGAAAGTATTGATACTATAAGTTATGAGTGGTTTTGAAAGAAAGTATTGATACTATAAGTTATGAGTGGTTTTGAAAGAAAGTATTGATACTATAAGTTATGAGTGGTTTTGAAAGAAAGTATGGATACTGAAGTTATGAGTGGTTTTGAAAGAAAGTATTGATACTATAAGTTATGAGTGGTTTTGAAAGAAAGTATGGATACTGAAGTTATGAGTGGTTGGTTTTGAAAGAAAGTATTGATACTATAAGTTATGAGTGGTTTTGAAAGAAAGAATGGATACTAAAGTTATGAGTGGTTTTGAAGAAAGTATTGATACTAAGTTATGAGTGGTTTTGAAAGAAAGTATGAATACTGAAGTTATGAGTGGTTTTGAAAGAAAGTATTGATAATATAAGTTATGAGTGGTTTCGAAAGAAAGAATGGATACTGAAGTTTTGAGTGGTTTTGAAAGAAAGTATGGATAATATAAGTTATGAGTGGTTTTGAAAGAAAGTATTGATACTATAAGTTATGAGTGGTTTCGAAAGAAAGTATGGATACTATAAGTTATGAGTGGTTTCGAAAGAAAGTATTGATACTATAAGTTATGAGTGGTTTTGAAAGAAAGTATTGATACTATAAGTTATGAGTGGTTTCGAAAGAAAGTATGGATACTATAAGTTATGAGTGGTTTCGAAAGAAAGTATTGATACTATAAGTTATGAGTGGTTTCGAAAGAAAGTATTGATTCTATAAGTTATGAGTGGTTTTGAAAGAAAGTATTGATACTATAAGTTATGAGTGGTTTTGAAAGTAAGTATTGATACTATAAGTTATGAGTGGTTTTGAAAGAAAGTATTGATACTATAAGTTATGAGTGGTTTTGAAAGAAAGTATGGATACTGAAGTTATGTGTGGTTTGGAAAGAAAGTATTGATACTGAAGTTATGAGTGGTTTGGAAAGAAAGTATTGATACTGAAGTTATGAGTGGTTTGGAAATAAAGTATTGATACTGATGTTATGAGTGGTTTTGAAAGAAAGTATTATACTGAAGTTATGAGTAGTTTCAAAAAAAAAGTATCATACTCAGTGAAGGATTAAAAAGTATCGATGCTTTTCCTTAGATACTTAACTTTTCTGTTCAAATTAAACATGTTATAAATAACAAGAACTTGTTTGTATTCGAATTTTGACTCGAGAAATAGCAGAACTCAGCAAGATAAAGCAGAATGAATCAAATGCAAATGAAAGAGCATTATAAAATTTCTGCTTCAACACTCGCTCAGTTGTTGTGGAAATTGTCACAAATGACCCAAATAGATTTATAGATTTTACTAAAATCTCATGTAACCAAGATTAGTTGAAGTTCCCAGCATTGCCTAGCTTTGCTTTACACAGAATGAAGAAGCTTCATTTAGAGGGATAGGGTTGGTTTTTTTTCAATCTCATGTAAACAGTACCTAACACTCTTTTGGTTTGAAGGTCAAGTGTGCAAGCTTCAAGCTCTGAAAAAAAACCTGTAGATTTGTTTAGAGACAAAACTCACAGACACACTCCTTTACATATTATTCGATACAATACCTGCAAAATAGGACTCGTAAGGCAAAAAGTATCACAGAGGTGGATGTTACGGGGTGGGGACAGTGGCCATATATCACCTCCCTGTAAGTTGGGAAAAAATTTTTTAAATATCAGTGAAGGCAGTATGTTATTTTGGGTGATGCAAGGTGAGTTGTTACAACACCTGCAATTTCAAATGTGTGAGAAGCTGCTTCACCTATGGGTACTTCTTTAGGCCTATGTGTCAGTCTGTCAACAGTAATGTAAGTTACCTACATTTTTTCTATTTTTTTTTTTTGGAATCCCCATCACCAAAAAATTCCTGTATCTGCCACTGAAGTATCAAGTACAGAAGTATCAGTATCAAAAGAAAAGTACCTGATAGGGACGAAGTCTACATGCCAGAATAAGAAAATTACAGTAGTTTTTACAGAGAGATTATTTTGGGAGGATATTGTTTCTAATTAGTGGGCTACAATATGTATTTCCTCCTCTCCATTAGCACTATATACCTTGTACACAGAAGCGGCAGGTATGTTGTTCTCACAGTCTGGATTTAATGCTGATTTGCACAGGTGTTAACTTAAGCATGTATTTCACGTATTTCACCTGACGAGTGTTTCATGTTTTAAATATAATATATGTATTTATTTGTTTTAAGAAGATCATCAAATATTAATAATAATTAAATAAAAACCAAAAATATAAAATTGTAAGATTTTTCCCTTTTTTTTTTTGAAGCAAAATTGTTACTTAAATTTCTGTGTGTAAACGTTGAGTTATGATTTAGTATTATATATATATTTATAATTTTATACAATACCTACAAAATATGACTCTTAAGGGCAAAAGGTATCACTGAGATGGATGTTATGGGGTGGGGACTGGCAAAATATCACCTCCCCCTCCATTTAAGAATTTTAAACAACATTATCATATACAGGGGCGCAACAACTAAATTTCCAAAGGGGGGGGGGGGGGGGGCAATATACCTTTTTATAAAGAATCATCGATCCCCCCTATTGAAGCGGGGGGGGCGTCCGGGGGTCCTCCCCCGGGAAAATTTGTATTTCAAGGTGGAAAATGGTCCTATTTAAGCAGTTTTATTATCTAAAAATTGATTACACATCACTTTATTTGCCCCTGTTTGCCCCCACTTCAAGGTTTCAGAAGGGGGGGGGGGGGCAAAATACCCTTGCTCCCCCCCCCCCCTGTTGTTGCACCCCTGTGTATGTATAATGTTTAAAATTCAATTACAAAGACCACCTGGTCGTGAAGAAACGGCACGAGGGCGAGTACCTGCGTCCAGGCGTCGCCGCCCGCCGAGTGCGAGGGCTGGTGGCCGCCGCCCGCCCTCGTGGTGTTGCGGCGCGCGTGGCCCGGGGTGGAGCGGCCCAGCGCGCGCATGCTGCTGAAGTTGGCCAGCCTGCCCACGCTGCCGCCGTCCACGCCCTTCTGCTGCGAGCGCGTGCGGCTGATCAGGCTGCCGCCCGCTGCACACACGCGAGCACGCACCTTCAGTTCAAGTTTTAGGAATTCTTTTATGTGTCGGAAGTAGATTACATATGGAATAAGCCAAGAAACACAATATCAGTAGACGATAAACAATTCATATACACTAGCAGTAATACCAGACGTCTCCATTGTCTCTAGGGAAAAAGGGAAAAAAAGGGAAAGGGAGAAAAGGGAAAAAAAGGGAAAAGGGAGAAGGGAAAAAAAGGAAATTAAGGAAAAAAGGGAAATGAAGGAAATTAGGGAAAAGGGGAAATTAGGGAAATTAATTAGGGAAAAGGGAAATTAATTAGGTAAAAGGGAAATTAGGGATAAAGGGAAATTAAGGAAAAATGGAAATTAGGGGGAAAATGGAAAAAGGGAAATTAGGGAAAAGGGGGAAAGGGAGTAAAGGAAAATTAGGGAAAAAAGGGAAAAGGGAAATAAGGGATAAAAGAGAAATTAGGGTGAAAAGGGAGACAAGGGAGAAGGCGAAATTAGAGAAAAAGGGAAATTAGGGGAAAAGGGGAAATTAGGGAGAAAAAGGATAATGGGAAAAAGAGGGAAATTAGAGAAAAAGGGAAATTAGGGAAAAATAGGAAAAGGGTGAGAAGGGAAATTACAGAAAAAGGGAAATTAGGGGAAAAAGTGGATAGAAAGGGAAATTAGGGAAAAAGGGAAAAGAGGAAATAGGAAAAGAGAAAAAGGGAAAAATGGAAAAGGGGAAATTAGGAAAAAGGGAAATCAGAGAAAGGGAAAAAGGGGAAAAAGGAAATTAGGGGGAAAAGTGAAAAAAGGGGAAAAAGGAAAAAGGGGAATAATGGGAAAAGGGGAAAAGGAGAAAAAAAAGGAAAAGGAGAAAAAAGGGAAAAAGGAAAAGAGAAATGGGAAAAGGGAAAAGGGAGCAAGTGGGAAAGGGGAAATGGGAAAGAGGAAAGTGGGTTGGGTGAAGTGGGATGGGGAAGGGGGAAGGCGCCACTCACGCGTGGTGCTCTTCTTGATGGTTTGCTTGCGGCGAGCCTGCACCATGCCGTACACCACGGCGGCCAGGCTGTTGTACGCGCTGGGCTGGCGCGTGAAGGCCCCCGCGCGCGACCCGCGGCGCCCCACCACGTAGTAGGTCTCCATCTCGCCCTTGCCCTTCACCGCGATCACCCCGCGCAGCTGCAGCTGGAAGCAGCGCGCCTCCAGGATCTGCCGACACACGGCGCGCGTCACTTGCCTGTGCGAACATCAGCTGCAGTCCAATGTCAAACCATTCTCCAAATACGAATATCGAATTCGAATAACAAGAATGAGAATTAAGGTCAGGGGCGTAGGAAACGGGGGGGGGGGGGACAGGGGGGGACGTGTCCCCCTGAACTTTTTGGGTGGAGGGGACTGTCCCCCCCCCCACTTTCTAGACCGTGATATTTTTATTTTATAATATTATTCTGCCCAACTTTATTTTTAATTTCTTCACTCATCAAATTTTATCTTAGGAAACAATAATAATTTTAACATCGATGTATCCAATGGTTAGATAAAAAAACTGCTTAAAAAGCACTATTTTGCACTTTTAAAATCAAAATTTTCCAGCGGAGGACCCCCGGACCCCCGTCTTAGGGGAATGGGTTTACATGACATCAAAATTATTATTTGTTCCCCCCCAACATTATGAACACAGCTACGCCAATGATTAAGGTCAGTCTGCAACAATTGCAATGTCTTAAACTGTGTCCGACGGACACTGATCACTGATTGGCCCACGTGACATGGTGTGGGCGATGGTCCGAATACTTTGGTTGATTTGAACTTTTTGTAACAATCAATGCCGAACCCTGATTACTTTTCATATTTTCTCCTAATTTCTAATCATCGTTTTCCAAACTAACTAAAGTATTATTTTACTGCAGTACTATAGATAACATGACGTTTTTAAGCCACAAAAATGTACTAAAATTGTATAATAAAATTTAAATTGGCCCTCCCCTGACCAATATTATGGATCTGCCCTTTGTCTTAATAAGTGTCCTTTGGTAGCATGAACTCTCGTGATATTTGCTGTTTCCGGTTCCAGTTTCAAAAGGTAATAACAGGCATTTATTAGCCTTTGATTTTTATTGCCTCACAGAATAAATAAATACTTTTTACCTTCAAACAATTTCAAAAGTTATCTAAATATCTTAAAATTAGCTGTGTACACATATACAAAAAATGAAAGTAGAAAAAAAAATCTAAAAAAAAAAAAACAAACGATTATTTGGGTGCTCTATATTTACTAGTTAATACTTTAGTTATCAGTATATACGGACATCAAACATCGCAATTGTAGATAGTATTGTTTACCATGTGACAATGTGACGTCATTCACATCAGGATAAGGACACGTACCGCTCACAGGGCCCGTCTACAACACTCTGAACCTGTGGGCGGTCAGTATCCTTATCATAATGTGAAGGACGTCACATTGTCGCATGGAAAACTGCCCTGTATGCAATTGTGATGCCTGATGTCCGAATCTCCTGAATTATAAAGTAGTCGTTAGAACGCAGAAAATGTTTTTCAATTGTTTTTTGTTTGTTGCTTTCATGCATGATTTTCAAACGGGAACCGGCTCAAATATCGTTAAGTGTGCTGTTGTTGTTCTATGCTATCAAAGGAAACAGATTGGGATAAAAAGTTCAAGTTTACCAATTTATTCGGACCAAGGATATTCGTACCATCGCCCACACCACGCATGACGTCAGAGGGTCACGTGGACCAATCAGCGACCAGTGTCCGTCGGACATAGTTTGGGACATTGAAATTGTAGACGGGCCTTTACAATCCTACAATTATTATTTTTTTCTCATAAAAAATACACAGTGAAAGAAACAAAATTTATGTAGTTACAATCACAAATCAATTCATCTGATCATGCGTGAGAAAAGCAAATGTTTCCAAAAATGTATTGTAGGTGCCACTGCAATCTCATAACAATAGTGAGTGAGAAATTATGGTTATACAAAATACAGATGCGGATACAATTCTAATGAGAATTTAGTGTCCAAGCACACAAACAATACTCTTCTGTCCAGCCCTACTCTTCTTCCTGGACCATTCTCATATAAGTCATATTGCACCCCGTATTACTGAGCCCAGGGGTGTTTTTCCCTGCGTCTATTAGCCGGTCTAGAGTTAATATAGGGGAATTCAGTCACGGCATTAATCGCTGCCAATCTCCGATTTAAGCACACGTACGATGCATAGTACCCTTCCTGCATGGTTCAAACCCCGCATGATAAGATGTGTACACGCGTCCAAAACTAAATACATTTATAATATGTTAGGTTAAGGGAAAACATATTGTGAGCGAGTCTTTCAGTAGGCCTACTCGGCAACGAGCAAATTCGTGTGATCTCATGTTGCAAATACACTTACGTTACGAAACTAGGACGCAAAAATTTTAAAAGTAGAATTGTTTGAAATAATGTCGAGCGTGTAAATATACGCAGATGAGAGCTTTTCGACTACGATTCTTGACGCAAATCACACGTAATTTTCTGCGCCCGCTGCTAAGTGTGTTAGAATTCGCTTCCGGAGCCGACTACGCCGGGCATCGGTTGTTACACCTTTTCCGTTACTCGACTTCCGTCGCGTTCAGAAAATTACTCCAACCAAACGCCAAGAGCTAAGATGTTACACATAGAAGAGAGTGGAGCATGGCCCCGGGCCCAGGCCTGCTTATTTTTAAATGATTAACTATTATAATTTTTTTATAAACTAATAAAAAATTAGATGATTGTACACACCTACAGCTAATTTTATTTTTCTGTAACTATTTTCATTTTTATCTCAGTGTGTGAAATAAATACAAATACTTGCTGCGGTTATTTTAAAGTAAAATAATGTTTATAAACAAAGCTTAGTTTGGACTTATAAAATAGTAACCAAGATTACACCCTGTATTTTCGGGTTAAATAACAGTCTGAAGAGAGTGTAGGTGAGAAATGACCATGCAATTATAATGCAGCACGTGACTGTAAAAATTGTGGGGCCCGCGTCATCGTATATGGGGGCCGTGGGAGTGGAGAGTACATTGTTGGGAACAGGGCCCCCACATGACCGGTGCTACCGTTGCTATGGCAACGGGGCCCATGGATCTGGGGGGCCTGCGAAGGAAAGAAAAAAACTTAAAAAAAAAGTAGACAATTTTAAATAAATCATAGAAAATAATTAAACAGTAAGGCCTAAATTTAGTTACCGATGAAATATTACACCAGAGTAATATTATTCGGAATATGCTGTGCGTACAGAACGTGTCTGAATCTACAACTGTGAGTAACAAAACCACCACCAATTGACGTGACACCATGTTGACAGTGCAGAACACCCTACACTCATTTATTTGCCATTATTCAAAATTAATTTACGTTGACAATCGAAACACTAACTTAAAACTATTTTTAATGTGTTTTAAAAATAATTGTGAAAAGGTTAAAAAAATATATAACTAAAACAATGTACATAAAGGAAAACACATTTTTTTTATCTCTGTTAGAAAAAAAAGGGGGGTTCAACACGACTTCTAGCAACGGGGCCCACAGAATGATGTGGGGGGCCATGGGAGTGGAACGCACCGCCGCGGTGTCCTTGGGCACCTGTATCTGGCCCATGGTGCCCGTGGAGTCCATGCGCGAGGCCTCGTTCACGGTGTTGCCCCAGATGTCGAAGACTGGCTTGCGCGCGCCGATCACTCCGCCGACCAGCGGGCCGCAGCTGATGCCTGCAGCGATGACACACACCCTGCACACCCTGGCCACGCCGGCCTGAAGGGGACGCACCGCAACGCACGAATACCACTACGCCCAGGGGCGCAACAACTAAATTTCCAAAAGGGGGGGCGGCAAAATACCTTTTTATAAAGAATCATCGATCCGCCCTATTGAAGCGGGGGGTTCGGGGGGGTCCTCCCCCGGGAAAATTTGTATTTCAAGGTGGAAAATGGTGCTATTTAAGCAGTTTTACTATCTAAAAATTGATTACACAGCACTTTATTTGCCCCCGTTTGCCCCCACTTCAAGGTTTCAGAAGGAGGGGGGGGGGGCAAAATACCCTTGCCCCCCCTGATGTTGCGCCTCTGACTACGCCGAACGTACAATAACGCCGAAAACCATAACGCCGAATGCCAAATTGACCACAACCCCGACAGCTAGAAAACTGCTGTGTACCACATCGCCGAATTACCACAACGCCGAAATACATTTAACGCCGAAATACATTTAACGCCGAAAAATGTCATTGCAGGACTGCCACAAAGGTTAGGTTAGGTACGGTCAGGTTAGGTTAGGTTAGGTAAGGTAAGTTTAGGTTATGTTAGGTTAGGTACACAAATTCATTCAGTTGTTTTTAATTTTGCTCCTGTGGCCCCCCCCTCCCCCAGCAACATTTTTCGGCGTTACTCTATTTCGGCGTTGTGGTACACAGCAGTTTTATAGCTGTCGGCGTTGCGGTCAATTTGGTATTCGGCGTTATTGTACGTTCGGCGTTGTGGTAACGACCCCTAGCTGGAACATCTTCACCTTCAACTTAACCAAGAGCGCTGGTCACAAGCTACCTAGGGATATTCCTACATCTAGGGATCGAATTCAATAACTTTTGACATTACTTCAAAATAATGTTCTTGTGGTATGAATACATTGCGGGCTTTCCCGCGTAGAACTTCTGCATATTTAAAAGTTTTCGGAATACTTTATCTTCACACGTATGGCCGTCGAAAACGCCAGCCAAAACGCAAACTGGTGTTATGAAATGTGCTTTGCCCAGAACGTCTCTCAAGCTATGTTTTTTTTCTTTTAGTACAAATGTTTCAAACCCCGTTCTCCTCAAACCCGAAACCTGAATTTTAATCACTAAGAATAGCTCGAATCTTAAATTAAATCTCAAGGGTCAAAAATAAAACTTTGTAGTTTTCGCTTAGTGCAGAAATAATCAGACAAACAAACAGCAAGATAAAGAGTGGTGACATTATGGACAATTAATTGTATTACAAACACTTGTTTAAAAATGCCTCTAAACCTGATATATTGCAGTTATATTTCAGCTATATTTCAGATTCATATCAGGAGATTATGCGTTGTAGGGTGAAGGCGTTGTGGTGCATAATCCATGGAGTTAGGAGTCGCATAATCAGTGTTTGGAAAGTACATCTCCTCTCTGCTCCTGATAGCTTGTTACTATCATATGATACGGCTTGCTCTAAAAGCGTTTTTTTACGAGTGTTTTCAGACACTGAAAAAGTGATTCGTCGACGGAACAATAAAATGTTTTGCTTTTTTATCATTCATACCAGAAAATCAGTGTTTTTAGTTACTTTCCAGTGAAAACTGAATGAAAATATCGGTCGGACCCGTATTTTTTGTCCAATTTACTGTTTATGCCACTGTGATATTAGGACATAAGATTTCGAGAGATGGTTTTGTTTTGTATCGCATGTGTTTAGTGTTAATGATATACACCTCCTCTCTGATCCTATCAGCCTGATGCTAACATACCATACAGCGAACGAGAGAGAACGTAGGGAACATAAATAATAATGTGAGCGAGCATTGCACCTCAGTGATATTTATTATAAACCTCGGTAACAATAAAAAAAATCATGTGTTCTCATGTTATGTTGCAAATATACTTATAATACGTAACTCGGACAAGAAAATACTTCAAAATAATGCAAAGCGTAATAAATAAACTGATAAAATAACAAATGTCTGAATACGGATAACTAGAGACCGGAAAAATTCGCGGATTCCTTTCGAGACAGGCTGGAATCCAAACTCGTTTAGCTTAATGTTGCGTCAGTGATTGGACTGCAATTTACCTGACGGACTCTGAGCCAATGGCAAACACTCAACAAAAGAAGTATCGAATCATAAGAATCGCAGTAAACAGGTGTCCCGAGTCGTTAGACAATGACCAGGTGATAGTTGCCCGAGTACATAGAGAATCGTGGAGTCTATCGTAGTGGTCATTGAAACCGCGAATTTTTCCAGTCCCTACGGATAACACACATACTTTCTGCAACCGTCGCATTCGCTGCCTGAAAGAAAAAAAATGTAGAAATTGGCTGGTAGAATCATCTAACCCTTGAATACCGCCCAATCTATGGTGTTTTAGGTAGATTTCAAATAAATACTATTTATTGTAGCCGTTACCATGGCGCGACTTTCGAAATTTTTTTTATATAGTTTATCATTTCATGGTCAATAGACCCCAAAACTATCTTCAACTCAAAAGTGTGTGTGTCTATATATATATATATATATATATATATATATATATATATATATATATATATTCACACACACTCTCATACACAATTTTGTGGCTACGATAGTTGTCGCAATTTTTCACACATCACTTCCAAACTGATACATAAAATCTAGTAGTGGAAAATCTCAATAGAGTTATTTAATGGGTAATATCCGACCAAAGGGGTACAAATAGAAAGGGTTAAAAAAAAAAAAAAAAACCAGAACAATCACTGTAACTCCCATAAAATGGGAAATATCACATCCGTTTGAACATATTATAACACGTAGGAGTAATGCCAAACACTTTTGTCTAAATAAGTTTCTGATACGACCAATCATAACTGCAAGGGGTTGAAAAAAGCAAGGCTTGGAGAACATTAAAAAAAAAATCATATCTCCCTTTGTAGGCACAACATCGAATTCGTTCGGATATTTTGTAGATGTTATATATATATATAAAACTGAAACTATGAGGAAAACTTAGTGATAGAAAGTAGGGGTCGTTACCACAATGCCGAAATATCACAATGCCGAACGTACAATAACGCCGAATACCATAACGCCGAATGCCAACTTGACCGCATCAACGCCGACAGCTAGAAAACTGCTGTGTACCACAACGCCGAAATACAGTAACGTCGAAAAGTTTTGCTGCGGGGGGGGGGGTGGGGGGGGGGGGGCACAGGCGCAAAATGAAAAACAACAGAATGAAATTTGTGTGCTAACCTTGTGACAGTCCTGCAATGGCATTTTTCGGGGTTAATGTATTTCGGCTTTGTGGTAATTCTGAGTTGTGGTACACAGCAGATTTATAGCTGTCGGCGTTGTGGTCAATTTGGCATTTCGGCGTTATGGTATTCAGCGTTATTGTACGTTCGGCGTTGTGGTATTTCGGCGTTGTGGTGCGTCCCCGAAAGTAACATGATGGTGATTGTGAAGTGTATACGTGGGGAACGCTGAAGGGGGGAAGCGGGGACTCACCCACGCGCAGGTGGAAGTTGTTGAAGGAGTGCGTGTTGACGTCATCCAGGCGCTGCTTCATGGCCAGGGCGAAGTCCACCAGCGCGCACAGGTGCTCGTACTCGTCCTCGCCCTTCGACAACCACACACAGGCCGTCTCCCAACAATGGCCCTCACACAGGCCGTCTCCCAACAATGGCCCTCGCACGGGAAACATTCTTTTCACAGACGAGACAGCCAAAACGCCCGATCGTTAGGGCCAGGGGCGCAACAACTAAATTTCCAAAGGGAAGGGGGGGGGGGGGGCAACATAACTTTTTATAATCATCGATCCCCCCTATTGAAGCGGGGGGTCCGGGGGTCCTCCCCCGGGAAATTTTTCATTTCAAGGTGGAAAATGGTGGTATTTAAGCAGTTTTATCATCTAAAAATTTATTACACAGCACTTTCTTTGCCCCCGTTTGCCCCCACTTCAAGGTTTCAGAGGGGGAGGAGGGGGGTGGGCAAAATACCCTTCCCCCCCCCTGTTGTTGCGTCACTGGTTAGGGCCATGAAAATTTTCGCGAAAAGATCCCGAGTGTAGCTGGAAGTTAAAACACTGTAGCATCGTCTGTGTTTCGTGATCGGGAGAGTTACTTTCGAGGTGCATGTCGATTGTTACAACAAACCAATCACACTAATTCAGTGCGGGAAAGCAAACTCGTCCTTAGTGGTCTCGGTCAGACAAGGCAACGAACGACTTCTCTCGCAGACGGCCGCCAATCACAAGGAAGAAACCGCTGGTGTGGGTATACCTTGTTTCAGTCTAGTAGGCGTTCAGTTTTTTTTTTCGCGAAAATTTCCTGCCCCTTCCGATCGTACATCTTGGTTTTTTTTTTGTTCATAGTAAATGTGTTGATAAAAGGATACTAATGGTCAATTAGGTTAAGTTAGCTACATTATAAATACTTTAAAACATTGTGAACGGTTTTATTTGGTTAGGATAGCTACATTAAAGATACTGAGAGAAAAAAAAGCGAGCATGAACTTCGGGGAACTTCGGGTTTTGGCTCTCTCGTCTGTGAAAAGAAGGCATCCACCTCACACAGGGTGTCTCCCAACACTGGCCCCCACACGGACTGCCGAAAAAGCTCAGGCACTGCGGCGAACACGATCACGCACTAATGTAAAAATATCTGTCATTTTACTTGAACATTTCTTTTCCATTCACAAAAAAAAAAAAATTGGTTGTCTGTAAAGTCGGTTTACGGACGATAGTTTAACGTGACAACGTCATAACAAAACATTGATGAAATGATTGCATACTTTTATGAATAAAATTGAATCATTTTTATTGAAATATAACTATTTTGTATGGATACAAAGAAGGAGTGAAATGAAATCTACAATTTAATTGTTAAATTTTACTTTCATTTGCACTCATTAATTCAAATATGTTTATTACTTTAACGAAGAGATTATTTCAACTATAACTTTTATACATGTTTGCTATTTAACTTCTTCCAATCTGTGTTATTCTGTTAAGGATAGGACGATGATAGGAAAAGTAGGAAACGAATGGGAGTGTTTAAAGTTTAATGTGCCTCGAAAAAGTCAAATCGATGGTTGTTCCAATCGAGTGGATGAGATAGATGCGGCGCAAGCGTACAATGAGCGTAACGGAACACAGCGTAACGGGACAATGTGCGTAACGGGGCACTTTTTCGTGCGTGCAGCCGGCGTTCATCGATTTATTAGACGTCACGTCAAAAAAAAAAAAAAAAGAAAAGAGCTCGTGTAACTCAGTTCACGTAATAGAAATGTATCAATCTTCTTTGGCATTTCAAACCTCGACTGGTTAAGTATATCGTAAGGGGTAAAACAAGAGAGCGAGAGAGAAAGAAGACAATTTTTCTAAATAAACGTGTACTAACAATTTTTTTTTATCTCACTAAAATATAACTGCTCAGGATATCAATAATTATTGATCAATAAATAATGATTAATTAACGATAAATATTACTCGCTGTTGAAATACACCATGGAGAAAAACTGTGCGTGTAAAGCTGGACTCGGTGTGATCCGTCGTGTCCGTCCGCCATCCGTCCGTCCGTCCGTCCACAAGCCCAGCGATTCACAATCATCCGCAAGTCCGTCATAATATTTTTTCTACTCGGATGCTGCCTACAACTATTAACGCTTGTATTTTCGAGGAAATTCCTCTTGTAAAGGTTTACCAGTTCGACGTTCATGTACGCTGAGCACTTATTAATGATTAAAAAAAAAAAAAAAAAAAAAACTCTAAAATATTTATTTAAAAATATTTTCGAGTTACCGTGCATTAAAAATTACTTTTCTGTCTCAATTATTGTTTAAAATATCAAATTCAAAACGTGTTTATAGGCATAATACGGAAGCAGATAAAAAAAAACACTATTAATATTCTACGCACGGTATTTGTTTAAAAGTCTTTCTTAAAACTAGCATATTTTTAGTTGGACTTAACATATGTAAAAGCTCGTGGGCTCATAACTATAGCACGGTGTGTGATTTAGTTAATCAAATAATAACCCTGTCAAAATAGCGTGAAATCTTATGCCAGCAAAAAAATATATTTAGTTGCACAGCTAAAAAAAATACTCATATTATAATTTTTAACAATACTGATTTACACAAGTAATTAATATAATACGTAATAGAAAAAAAAAACACAATTTACTTGCTAATATGGCCTGTGGCGCGGTGCACAACAATTAGCTCAATCCCCGTAGTGTTGCCACTCTGCCCAGACACTCCCTTACTAGATGCCAGCAAGTCGGGGTGGCGTCAGGCGCAGGCGGGTCCCTACCGCCGCGACCCGCCTATCCCTGCAGCATGGCGGGGTTTAACCTGAGCCTCATGTTATTTGACCTTCGCAAGACCTGGCCCAAGGTTTTCCCTGGATCACATTAGCTAGCTTTGAGCTAGGGCGACCAATGGAGCGTCAGCCATGGCGACAATAGCTGTCATGACTGGCCAATGAACCTCAGCAGCAGAAGACGCAAGCGACCTTTTCCCGCACTGTGCACCCGGATGAGTAGAGTGTATCGGCTTTAAGCCTGAGACACACTTAGGTCCTCACCTAACCTGAACTCTCTCCGCACACTTTTTTATTTAATTTATTTATTTTGTAATTTTTTTCCGTTGATCCCACATGGAGTCAAGGCTCCGGGATATAGAACATGTCACGTTATTACATGTAGTTCCCTTTACATACAAATATGTATGTGCAGACATTAATATTTACATGATGCAAGTTAAAAAAAAGTACAGAACATGTTACACAATTTAACTGTATAGTGATACTTGATACTTTAGATTTAATTTAGGCTAGGAAAAAAAACGTTTCACAAGTTTCACCGAAACGATGCATTAAAATTCGGCCTTTAAATTTTACCCCCATCACGCTCAAAGAAGTTTCACTAAAAAAAAAAACTATAGTGTGATTATAACGTACCTAATGCTTCCGTATACTGTATCTTGTCCCCGTACGTTATCATTTTAAATAAATTATCTCTATTCTTTAAGGGGCCCGCCTAGCTAGAGGTGTATTTGTTTTAGTAAAGAGGAACAATAAGTGCGATGCTCGCTGGTGCTTCCAGCGCGGTATCGCCTCTAAGCGTGTATAGGGCAATTAAGATATCTGAGTGGTAACTTTGACATTATATGGCGGAGAAATGAAAATAATATATTAATGCATATACCTTGAGTGCTCTTAAGAATCTGTACCGGGTGTTATTTTTGCTTAAAAATTATACTGATTACACGCGTTTCAGCCATTTTCCCTCTTATGTTTAGGATGTTGGATTAAAGTTGACACATCGAAGTGTTTTTTTTTCATGGAAAACGTTTTTATGCTATCCATTAATTTTTGCAACTCGCCACTAGATGGCGCTGTAGCGCATCAACTTCTAAACCGTTCAACCGATCACCATGAAAATGGGTATATTCTATATTGTGACTTTTACTGTCCTTAATTCTCAATAAAAACAAATAGTGATTGCGACTGTGATAAGTATTTGCTGAGTGAGTTTAAAAGTGAATACCATTTTCAAACGTCTTACCTATAGATGCTAGATTACATACAAACCATCCGGTTCAGATGTCTAGAGGTAAATAAATAAACACTGCCGGGTCAACATCTGACGGGGTCTGCTAGTACAGTCTGCAAAACGAAATATGGAGGCAGAACCACTCCCGCACACCGTATGTGTCATCACGTAAGCAGGTAGGATGAAAAGAAATCCACGCTAATATGTCCGTACTGCACTATCTACCCGGGCGAAGTCGGTGGATATTGGTTCTAGCACACAGATAGTTTCATTTTTAGAATTGTTGGACAACATTAAAAATAATTTCACTCACATTTTCCGCTGGGTTGAGGCCGGAGGCCGCCATGTACGTCGCACCGACAGTCTTCACTTTCTCTATGCTTTTGAACCTATCTTCGTCCAGTAGCTCGTCAAAATCCGCTGCAATCATATAGCATGAGAGTTAGGGCATAGGCGTGCGCAGGACTTCAGTAGTGGTGGTGCCAGATTACACAACAGCCCTATCATTCACATACCCGAGCCTAAAGCGGGGGGGTCCGGGGGTTCTCCCCCGAAAAAATTTGGATTTGAAAGCGCAAAATGGTGCTATTTAAAGTGTTTCCGAACAAAATCATTAAATCCACAGATGTAAAAATTTTAACATTTTTTTATGACAAATTTTGAACGTTTTAATCGCCAGGAAAGCTACTAAACTATTTAAACTTTTTAAGCTTTGTTGAGCCATGAAGTATATTGCACAAGTTGTTTGCACGGAATTCATGCTGGTGGCTTTTAAAAACCGTACTTATATGTTTTCTGAAGACGCAAAATAAATGCAAAAAAAAAAAAAACATTTTCAAGTGTTAAATTTTAAAATCAACAAATCAAGGGAGTTTTAGTAACATACCTCAAATATGTAAAATATTAAAATAATAAAAATACACAAATAAGAGTGGGCAAAAGTTTTAACTTTTGGAATACAACAAAAATATTTTGTCGGCGACTGCATGTAAGTCATCGAGTAATCCTTTTCGGGATCCGGCTTTTTAATTTTAATCACCCATTTATACATCATACAGACAGATATATACAGCAATTAACGAACCATAACAACTGTCAACTAGTGAAAATAAAATGATAATTAATTAATGAATGATCCACGTAAAAAACACAGGCTGTACTCGTGTACTCATTAGAACAATAAACTGACGAGTAAACAGTAAGAGTAAACACTACACAGTAGTGCTACCTGGCGGACGGCGGCTATTATTCCGTGCGCCTGCCGAGTGGAGTGAACAGTGTACACCGAGCGCGCATTCTATGTAATTCGAGGAGAACTAGGAGAAGTATTTACATTTCAGAAGTTTCGTAGCCGTGGCCCGCGTGTACAACACAAGTAATTGCACCTGGCTTATTTCCGTGTGTATAGTTGGTTCGATTGATAATTGATATACTGATAGTGTTATGAGCACATATCTGTCACTGGACACGATTGGAAAACATATTTTTTTTTGGAAATAGTACGGTTTTTTGTAAGTATGTATTATTTCTGCTTGTAAAAAATAAAATAACGTTAACCCTAATGGTGGTGCCAAGGCACCTGTGGCACCTACCGTGCGCACGCCTATGAAGGGATTGTTAGATGTCATGATGTGACGTGGTTGAAGTTACGTTCCACCTCACCATCGCCACATTGAAACAAAAACATTGCGGAAGTAGTGCTTTATCACACCTAATGTTGGTTAACCATTATAAATTATATTTTTGTCGTTAAACACAGTCACTACCATAAAATACCGTCCTTTGAAATTGTTTTTATGATGCAAGCACACAGAAAACATTTTCTGTAATTTAATAAACTATTTCGTTCAAAAACAGTTGCCAAGAAATAATTTCTAATACTAGATACAAGAAAAATATTGTAACTTTGTGCTTTTGCATATATGAAATACGTGTTTCGTGATGATACTGAGTATTACGAAATTTGGCGCAAAATTTTTTTTATTGATATATTATTCAAACACATAATTTTTTTTAAACCATGGAAAAGATAACCGAATATTCAATAATTGTAATTATTAATTTTTTATGCTTATTAATGTGCGCAGTTAATACTGGTAAGCTATTCAACTACTGGAAGTACTGGGACAACACAAAGCACAAATGCCGGGTTAATAATCCGAACCCAGTATTACTGCAAACTCTATATTTAATTTTACGTTTCAATAGCCTACATTTTAAATGTGATTTTAAAACAGTTGTTCATAAATTTTTACTAAAATGTGTTTTTAATACGTGTTTTTTTTAAATACGGTAAATATAATCGAATATTCAACAACTTGACTATTTGTTGTAACATTCTTATTATGTGCGGAGTTAACACTGGAAAGATATTGACGGTACTGGGACAACACAAAACATAATTTAATGCCCGGGTAAATATTCGAACTCGGTATTACTGCGAACACTATATTTTAGTGATATGCAGTTGTTTTCATAAAAATGTACAAAAATATTTGTGTTTCATTTGTAGCGGCGGCGGCGTGCTAATTGGGAGCCGCCCCACAACACAACCTGCGGACGAATGGGTCCCCTCTTGGTAGGGGAGGATGCAAGAGGACGGGTGTGTGCGGGCAGGTGCCCCAAAGGCAGTAACCACCAGAATCAGCAAAATATAAATAGCGAAAATTACTTTATATTTTTACTGTCATTAGGGCTGATGCAACCACACAGCACGAGTAACAGTCGGGGAACCCACACAATGTTCCCTGTCTTCGCTAGCGTACATATGAGTTTACAATAATCTTTGCAATCAATTGACATAGGGTACAATCAAATTTAAATATAAGTTTATCTCTCTGTTATCAATTAATAACGGGGACAAGCAAAATCAACGCCCTCATATAATACGAAAATCGCCCAAAATCAGCTCTACAATAGGCGGATGTAATACCCCAAAGACACACAATAAAAACAACCCAAAGAAACAATCCACGCGCGGGTCGTGCTACGCCCTCGGACCGCGGCCGCACGGTCAAACAACGCCACTCAGCCCACAGAGATCCGAGACTAAATTAAAATAACAAACGACTCAGGTCTGACAAAGCCGTCCGCGACCGCGAGCGGATTCTCAGTGGCAGGCGGGGAACATGGCGGAAGGCCGGACGAGATCAGAAAAAATTAGAAGCATGGTCAGCACGCCCTGACGGGGCCCCAAGGCCCAATCTAATAGGGACGATCCGGAGTGCACGGTGCTTCTCAAGGCAAGGACAAAAATGCAGGCTAAATTTAGATGGTGGCAGCCAAATAATCCATACTAATGAAAAGGTTTACATGAGAAGGCACCATTTATCTTCAACTTATAACCCGCGGCCACCGCGCGGACAGCACAATCAAGTCAAGTGCACTACTGGCTTTGAATATATATACTGTATAGAAGTCGCCAGCCCAGGTTAAAAATTCTAATACGGTTTTGAGGTAGTTGGTTAATTCACCGCCGCAATCGCCACCATCTCTAGGGCATCGACTTATGGTGGTCCCTAGCGGACAAGTGTCCAACTCTTCAGACACCCCTTCCCCCTCCCGTTGAACGACGTTGAGCTGCAGTGAATGATGGATAAGGGGGGCGGGGAATGACAGCGGGCGACAGCGCTGCGCTCTAACGTGTAAATAACAACTAAGACGATACAGGGCGTTACGGCAGCGCACTGCAGCGGTGAAGTTCCCAAGCTGCTCCTCATACGCTTCTGAAAAACGTAGAGTAAATCCTATCCACTCGCGACTTCTATACAGTATATATATTCAAAGCCATAGATAAGGGAAGGTAGCTAGCTGGCTAACGACCCCGCGAGAGCACCCAGAGCTGAGCACGGCACAAACTACGTGGCGGCGCCACCATCGCTAAGCGAACCCGTGGAGGGGGGGGGGGGACGTCAGGTAAGAAAAAGGGGAAAGGGGAAGCCAGGAACGAGCGCGCGCGTGGCGTTCGAAGTACTGAAGTGACAATCAGTACACTTCACATTAATATATATATATATATATATATATATATATATATATATATATATATATATATACAGTCCATACCTATGATTTCGTTGAGCAGCCGAATGCACTCCATGCCCTTGTTGATGTCCTCCGAGTAGAACTCCGTGAAGTTGGGGATGCTGGCGAACATGACCCCCACCTTGTCCCGCGACTGGGAGTACAGCTCCTGCAAGAACAGCCGCGTGGCACTCAGCTCTGCCGGGGGACTGTACCAGTGGAAGGCCCGGCCTGGGGTGTCAGGGCGCGTTTCGGTGGGCGTGGAATACTCACAGTTTAAAAAAAAAAAAAAAAAAAAAAAAAAAAAGGCGTCCGAATTTCAGAAGAAACAAAAAAAAAATTACCATAACTATGTTTTCATATGAGTTTTAATAGTTATAAGTTAAAAAAAAATAAGAGTCCTTCAGTACTTGCCAGTGATGTGAAATATCTAAGCCTCGGTAAAGTGAAAATTCACGTACCTATTCTCATGTTGCAAATAGTCTTTATAACACAAAACTAGAACACGAACTTCAACGTAGATTTCTTTATAATAATGCAGAGCGTGATAAATGTACGCAAACTGTGCTTTCAACTACATTTATAGACACGAATCACTGCTGGGAGCAGCTACGTCGATTATTGAACTATTTGATTAGCAGGACCGAAATTATAAACTATATAACGAAATGGCTTCGATAAAAGCAAAAAAAAAAAAAAAAATTAAAAAAAATTAAAAAAATAAATAAAAATCGAAAAAAAAAAAAAATACTAAATCCCAGGTTTGGACCTGATTTTCGACCAGGAGATTTTCTAATATACTGCCCTTCTTGTTTAAACGCATTAAACAGTGAATACTATTAATGTTCCCTTTGACTTTGTGAACTTAGTTCGCACCATCCGCCACAGATCCGCCACGGATTTTCCGTTCCATGCTACTTCCGCTCAATTCACGAAATTACTCCTTCCAAATGCCGTAGTATACCAGATGACCGCTACCGCCACTGTATTACACCACGTGATTAATCAATTATACTAAGAAGTGCCCGTGCGAGTTAAAAAGTCCTAGAGTTGGAAAAAAAAATAGTTAAAAATTTTGAGCCCGTGGATTATTATTTTTTAGTGATTTTCCGGGTAAACCACCTAACAATTATTTAATCTGATTATCATTGACTGTTTAGTACAAGATTGTTCATTGGTTAACATGTGGCCATACTTGATAAGAAAAACCGTGCTTCGGGATGAAATGTAGCTCAATATTTGAAAGTATTGCCCACCTGATAAAAAAAATGGGGAAAAATTACCGTCCAAACAAAAATTTATCAAAAATCCTCGGGTTTGTGGCTTAAATATTATCAGAAATTGTCGATTATCTCAGTTATTGTTATACTGAGTGAATGGTCAATCAAAGCATTTTACTGTTTAGTGTTCAAGGTTATAATTTTTACACGTGTGGTCATTTCACATCAGTGTTGTCTTTCATTTGAGGTTGTCAGAAATTCATAAGTGCCTTTTTATTGTAATTAGTTTTACATTTGGAGTATTTTGTGTTCCTGGTCGTATAAAAATTCGCGTAGACACTCGCTATCGAATTATCTGCTTGATAAAACTCTAGTTACACTGTGATGTTGAATCAAATAGAATTGAAAATATCAAAGTCAGCATTGCTAAACGCTCTGTAAAAATCGTCTTAAAGAAATTTTTTTTCAGGAACATTTTAGATTTAAATTCGGATAAAGGATTACGAAACTATATACAATACGCTTAAATTATGCAATGACATGTGAAAATATGCAGCTATGCAATATCTTGAAGACAGCAGCTGCACTAGTAGTGTAATTATATAGATACCGGGACCTACGAGCATACAGCCAACAAGCCACCAATCACAAGCATCGCACAGCTGACACTGCCGCACATTTCCAAATGCTTATAAATTGCAAGCCTCAGGATGTAGACCCATTAGAAATACACTGTCCCAGAATCGGTGTGATTACACTACTTTTACTGAAACTAAATACAGTTTTTTGGATTTTAAAAAAAACACATATTTCATCAATGTGCCACGTATTCTGCTTTTAACGGACAGAAAAAAATTGTATTTTCTAATTAATGATATTGTGGGGGTCTAAAAATATTTTTTTTAGTCTTCACTAAAAAATTATTTGTTGGTGTGAATTATGACGAAATAAACAAATATATAAATTTGTATTTTTTTTTTGTGGCCGCAGCACTGTTACTTCAGTGCAAGCTGCACTCACCTGAGAGGACTCCCACTCCGTGTGGGCCGTCTACCGTGCAGCGCAACAAACAGAAGCTACACTCGCACACTCCACGAGCGACGCACCACACGCACGGTCATCAACACACTGTCCACATTTCAGGCTCAGTCTCACACGCAGTGCTGGTCATATCACTTCTTTTTTTGGCGTCTTTTGTTTGGTTTACGGTCTATTCCTGCAAATTCAGCTCAGCTCTCATTCAATACATGCAGCGTGTCCATAAAATAATGCCTCCCTTATAAATTTTAATAGCATCAAATTTAAGAGCTGTAAGAGTGTTGGTTCAAGGTAGAGACTGGAAAAATTCGCGAGTTCAATGACCTCCAGAATAGATTCCACGATCCTCTGCCTACTTGGGAAAACAGCGCCCGTTCATTGGGTACTGAATCACGAGGCGTCTCAAGTGGGTAACTTGTGGTTGGATAGTTGGATACCTCTTTGATTGATTGTCTCTAATTGGCCAAGAGTCCTACATATTAACAGTGAACCAATAGCAGAAACAGCACAACGGTATAATTATTTGAATTTTAGCATATCACGAAATGAACCCGCGAATTTTTCCGGTCTCTAGTTCAAGGTAACAATTAAATAGTAACTCAAACAGTTTTAGATAAGCGCGTGCGCGAGTATTGCTTTGTTGTTTTCTCGCTCGCAGCGCCACCTGTGTTGGAAGAATGACTCTTTCCCCAATTATTAGAGGGTGAACCAGTCCACTTTATTTGGCAACATGATGGAGTCACTCCCCCTTTGTACCAGAGTGGTTGAACGTCCAAGTCCCTGACCGTTGGATTGGCCGTAATGGTCGAAACAACATAGCTTTTTTACGCTGGCCTCTAAGTTCACCTGACATACCGCTAGCGAATTTTTTTTTTTCCTTTGGGGCTTTATAAAAGATCGTGTCTACGTTCCGCCGCTACCTAATGATTTGCCAGAGTTGAGACCAAGAAGAACTGAAGAGGCTATTGCTTCATTTACTCCGGACGTGTTAACCAATGTGTGGGAAGAGCTAGACTCTAGGTTGGATGTGTGCCGTACAACTGAAGGTGCGCTTATTGAACATCTGCAAGAAAAAAATAGGTTGGTTTACCTTCAATTTGATGTATGATTTGTCTGAATAGTCTAAATTATTAAACTGTTATAGTATACAATTGAAACTGGGACATTATTTTATGGACACCCTGTATTTAGTCACATTCTATCTCAACTTCATATTTATTAAGTGGTGTCTAATAGGGGTAAAAAGGTGCGCAAATGAATATTATAATGATTGCTTGTGTTACATTTCACACTCAGTAAATGTCTGGAGAGGAAAAAAATTGAGACGAAACATAAGATACGAGAATGCTTATCACGATAAATTTAAAGGAATATCCATTAAATAATAATTATGAAAAAATTTAATAACCATCTCTGCGTGTAAGAACAAGCATTTAGTACCGACTAAACTTAATAACCATACTTAAGCTAAACACTGACATTTATTTACGACAAGTGATGGACAGACTAACATATTGTATATTCATTCAGTACTATAAAATAGTCGATCCGGTGTCAGGATTCACCAGGTGGAACCTTGTGGAGACGGCCAACATCTTGGATTGTGATGTCATGGCAGCCATCTTGGATGACCTCGAACTTGATCCTCGATCTTAATCCTTGTTGCCGTCTGAGATTCCGCCATTTTGAATTATTACATCACAGCCGCCATTTTGTTTTGTAGAACTTTCCGCAATCTTGGATTATAATGTCTTGGCTACTTTTTCTTCTTCTAGAAGTTAATGTCACTTTGTTTTCTAGAAGTTTATACCATTTTTATTTTTATAACTTTCCACCATCTTGGATGCTACTTTTTAAAATTTTATCATGTCCGCCATATTGAAAATATGTAATTATTGTCCAAAACTCTAAAATTATCTTTAAATTTTAAGTTTATTATTTAATTAAAATTTTAGTAACATTTTGATAAAGAACGCATTTACATGATGCAGCCTGGAGTCCTCAGCTCGAAGCCGGTGTTTAAATAATTCTTCCCCTATGATGGTTGACCCCCCCCCCCCCCCCCCCACCCATAATTCCAAGTAATATACTTATTAAACCGACCAATATGATGTCTTGATGGCCGTTAGGACCACACACATTACATCCACATCTTACCCGGGATCCGAACCCAAATCCCCCGCGCAGTAGCCCGGTGCGTTGTGGACTTAGAATCTGTGCTACCGAGACTGTTGGATCTTAGCAAGTAGAATACACGTATCATAATAATTGTAATGCCAGTTTCCTTACGTTTTTTAAAACTTGTAATTACTTTTTACTGTGACTATTTTAGTTTACCAAATATATTCCATGGTAGTTTCAATATAAAAAAAAAGTCTCATTAAGCACTTTGCTGAGTCCCTTAATGTTTACGAAAGTTACTATATACGGGTTTATGTTATTACGCGTGGGTCTGTCATATTGAAGACTTCAGCACCGTGGTTAAAATTTACGTTCATTCGACTTCCATTCCATTCATGAAATTACTCCCACCAAACGTCGTATACCGAGGCTGTGTTCCAAATAGGTAAACATGCGTGCTCACGTACTCGCTATCGGAAGTGACGTCACGAGAGTGTTGTTCCATATAGTCGAGTGCGAGCACGAGAACGAGTGCGCATATCGAGTGCGTTTGAATGCATGCTCGTTGCGTACTCTCGTAACCATTGTTTGTTTACGTTTACGTCTGGACTATTGATCTAAAACAATGGCAAATGAACAATGCACGTTTCATTGTAAGTACCTGTTCGTAATTAAAAAACACGCGATGTCTTCATGTGTACCTCCAGTACCAATCATTGCTGCAAGGATCGTGTTATAATTAAGGTTATGTTACCCGTCTCCTGTTTATTGTCTGGACAATGCGATGTTGTTGGTTTACTACCATTAGGGCCGCAATTGCTCCTACTGCGTGTTCCATTGTCACAAATCAAAACCTACACATAAACACACGTCGCCGCCTACCACATGGGTGTGTTTACTTTGGAGTACGGTTGTGTTCCAAATGGCGAGCACGCATGGAGCATGCACTTTGCACGCAAGGAATTGTGGGTGTGAGTATGAGCACGAGTGCAAGTGCGAGTGCGGATTATTTGGAACACAGCCCGAGAGCTAAGATGTTACACATAAAAAATTGAAACGTTATTTAATTTGCAAAGATTCGTTATAAATTTCCGAAGTATTATGAAAGTTTCATGGTATGCGCACGGATTAAGCGCTGACCTTATAGACGTGGAGACTGATTTCCAGAAGTCACTAAGGTGCAATGTGTAGTGTAACTTAATTGTAAGGCACGCATTAGGTATTTAACCAAATACTGTAATAGGTACAAATATGTGTAACTGGTACCTAAGAAATACGCGAGGCAAGTGATACCAGTGAACCTGGCGGTGTGGGGTGTACCTACACCTGTAAGTGGTTTACAGTAGTGGCATCTAGAGACGTGGAGTATAAATAACTAGAAAGCAATGTATCGCGCTTCGCTAATGCTAATTAACCAGTGTTTCCAAAATTGTCCCTTTACAATATTAGATTGTACTGACAACTTTATTTTTGATATTTTGGGTCCGTAGAAGGCCCATTCAAAATTATTTAATCAGAATGAAAATTAAAATTAACATTTAAAAATGAATTCCAAATTTTAACTTTCTAATTCCTTCATATTCAGGTTAAAATTGGTACAGATTTTATAGTGAGTCACCAATGGGGTTGTATACATGTAAAGCATCCACTGATAAATTGAGTAAAGTTTCCAAATTTATTCCAAATTAATCCTTAAACCTTGATAACATAACCGCGCATTTTGAAAACTAAAACTCCTTGTTGATATTGGTGTCTGACATCTAGCGGCGAAAAACCGAACTCGCACCACGTTTAGTTAATGAAATTCAGTGCGTGCGTTGTTTAAGTCAATAGGTTTTATTGTGATTAAGAGCCCGTCTACAATAGTCCGAACCTGTGCGTGGTCCGTGTCCTTATCCGAATGTGAGTGACGTCACATGGTCTCACCAAAAACTGTCCTGTCCACAATTGCGATGTCCGATGTCCGAATGTATTGATTTCTAAAGTTGTCACCAGAGCGCAGTAAATGTGCCAAACCAAATGTTTTTGTTTATTGTTTTGATGCTTTGTAGTTTGAAATTGAACTTATGAAAGTTGTGGGAGTTCAATCCTTACTAATATTATAAATGCGAAAGTAACTCTGTCTGTCTGTTACCTTTTCCCGGCTGAACGGCTGAACGGATCATAATGAAATTTGGCAAGGAGATAGATTATATCCTGGGGATGGACATAGGCTATCTTTTGTCTAAAAAAAAATAAATTTTAAACCGGATAAAAAATATATATCTTAATTTTATGTAATGTGTGTCATAGATATACAAACTGTTAGTGTCATTCCTCTATGTCTGCCGAGCAATAGCTTTCAAGCCATTACGTTACGTTTTGCTATTGTAAGGAACTAAGTAGAGAGTAAGAAAAAAAAAAGATCTTGACAGTTTGTAGTGTTGCCATATTTGTTTCAATTTTCAATACCGTTTTTGTATATTACAATTTAAATTGCAGAAAAAAATCATGTTTCATAGACACATAAATAGTGAGTGTGTGTCATTTATCTATGTCCACGAGGTCTCGCCGCGTCAATTTTCTCCTTGAGGCGAACCCGTCCGCTTAATTAAATAAACAGCATTTATCGTTGAATGATTTCATGATTTATTTCATGAAAATCTGCTCTCATAAAAAAGTTAGTTTTATAGACATTCAATAGGTCTCTCTCTCTCTCTCTCTCTCTCTCTGAAAATCAATCTATGAATCTTTTACAAATTTATTTCTTTAGTTTTTTAGTTTCACTTCTTCCACGTGGAGGGACTCCACGCAATATTTTTGCATGCAATTAAAAGCTATTTTTTAATGATGCCAAAGAAGTATAACTTCTCATGCGCGTACCTAAGTACACGCACCCATTTTTTTAATTTAATTTCTTCTATATATATTTTTTCTCCATACCTAGGGCACTCATAATTCTTTTAAATTTCACGTGTATGTTTTCAATGTCATTCGAGTTGTACAATTTTTTTTTGTCAAATTGGTCATTATTTATACTTTGTTTCATTTTGGAAACATACGTATTTTAGGTATTATGACAAATAAAAAAAAATAGTTTCACTAACATTCTTAGGTTTTTATTGTGTGGATAGTTTCAAGTTTAATATTATGTAGGTACATAAATGCTTAAACTTATAAATTTCTTCGAAATTTATTCACAGGTTGGTAGGGCCTACTAATATTTTCTATTTGTCAACATTGTTATTTCTTTTTACATTACCTACTTATTTGCAAGGAGTTTGGTTTAGTGTTTATAATTTATCTGCTGAGCGTCAAGAGTCTTAGGGCTGCTGAGACCGAAGACCAGAAATATTTATCAATTATGTAATATATTGCCTGAAAAATTTAAAATTTAATATTTCAGGAAAGGTGATTTTTTTTATTAATTAGAATAGTTACGTGTAATTGCCATCTTCCTTTATTTCATATTAAACATTATGTTTGGTTGAGTGTGAGATAATTTTATTTATGTATGTTTTAATTTCATTTAATTTCTTATATATATATATATTCTTACCTACCTACTTCTATTAAATTTCAGGCGGATGTTAACATTGCCATTCCAGTTGTATACATTTTTTTGTCAAATTAGTTGTTATTTATACTTTTTGTTTCATTTTTGACTATGTTTTTTTTTTTACTTAATTCAAAGATTGGTGGTGTGTTCAGGGAGTGATATCTCTATTAATTTCTATACTCCTTTGGATAAGCGGAATATTGCCACCACAGTTTTACATATAAACAAATCCTACAAATGTTTTAAACATTATGACAAATAAAAAATAGTTTCACAAACATCCTTAGTTTTTTTTGGTGTGTATAGTTTGAAGTTTAATATAATGTATGTACGTAAATCCTTAAACATAGAGTTATTTATTAATTTATTTAGATAATTATTCATAGGTAGGTAATAAGCTTTCTATTTGTCAATATTGTTATTATGGTAGATAGGAGTACAGTAAATGCCTACATTCTTATATTCCTTTATATCTCTTTCGATTTGGAGTGTTTCCGAGACATTCGGGGTCCTCAACGTCAACCCCCCCCCCCCCCAGGTGGTTAAAGCCCTAAAATTTCGAAAGTTTAAAAAATTTGAAAAATCTATCTCTTTCGATTTTAAGTGTTTTCGAGCCATTCAGGGTCCTCGAACCCCCCGCCCCCCTCTGGGAACAAAGCCCCAAAATTTCGACAATTTCAGGAATTTCAAATATCTATTCTTTCGAGATGGAGTGTTCCAAACCATTCGAGGTCCTGAACATCCACTTTCCGCAAAAGTAAAAGCCCTAAAATTTCGAAATATAAGAATATATATAATTGGATGTTGGCATGTGAGGCGTTTGACACGCCTCCATTAACTTCACTTTTATTATTTGTTTGTTTTAACGTCCTTTTAATTTGGTAATTATTTATATCATATGTTATGATAGATTGTTTGGCACTTGGTTCATTTTCGTCCTGAAGATTGATTAAAACAAAAGCATTACGGACATTCGCGGCGCTGCGCTTGTGTGTGTTTCCGCGAGCCAACACCGCGCGGCGCTGAGCCTTATGACGTCATGGTGACGCGTTAACCTGCGACGGGTCTGCGGCTGGCGAGCGCGGAGACGGTGCTGGCGGCTGGTGGAGTCGACTTCGGCTCGCGGGTGCAGGCGTGTTGCGCCACTGCTAAAATGGAAAGGCTGTTCCATTCACCTACGCATCGACGAGTGCCCAGCCCGGGTTATCGTCCACCATGCTGCGCAACTACAAGTAAGCCTCGACGCAACCGCTATTAACAGCCGGACACCGGGTTGGTTTTTCAAGGAAAAACAATCAGCAGAGAGACTTGACTGATCATAAACTCAAATTCATTATCTTGCTAGTTTCTTGAATCGTAATGTGGCGAAATAAACTCTACTTCTCCTTTTTACGCTACGTGAGAATTTACGTAAACTGCAAGCCAGACTTAACACGTTGCTGTGGTGCGGGATGTGAGACTCGCATAATTACGTCGAAACGAGAGTCCGGTTTGACCAAAACATTGGGAATTGTGCCTAAACAACAGTTATAGACAATTACGTCATCCAGGATTGTAATCAACGGACCTGTTAGGGAAAAACTAATGCTTTCTAAATATTTGTAAAATTACCCGTAATATAGTGTTTATAATATGTGATTACTTTAGATGTCCTTTTCTTTAATGCGAGATCTAGATCTTCTGCAGATTTGTGTAAATGGTTCTGTATTTCAATGTACCAAGCCGATGCCAAGCGGAAATATTAAATAGTAAACAGGCAGTGATGTTTTCAATTATTATCCAGGTCATTCTTTTTTGCCTAGGGACCGTACTTCTCACTGCATTTAGTTGGTACTCCCTTCTGCGATCTCCGACTTTAAACTCGAGCGCCTTAAGTAAGGCCTCACATGTATGACGTCGATAAACTCTTACACCGTTTGACCGTTTGACATGAAAGTTGGCACATCGAAGTGTTTTTATCATGGAGAATGTTTTTATGCTAACCATTTTTTTTGTAACTCGCCACTAGATGGCGCTGTAGCGCATCAACTTCTAAACCTTTCAACCGATCGCCATGGGTAAACAGAAAACCATAGGTCACAGATACACAAACAGTAATTATGTGTCATTTCTTAATGTCCACTACACTGGACATATCGCTATCCATTTTGCTGTAACTCGCGGACAATATATCACCCGGTGTTCAGCCGGGTACTGCAGCTAGTATATACATAAATATACAATATTCAGATACGTTTGTTAACCTGAAAATCAGATCTGGACAGCTGAAATATCTTGCTGAATAGTTTCACAAACACATTTCCCAATTATATATTTTTTCATCACCATCTTTTCTTGATCAATTCTGATTACAGTTGGAATATCATTGATTAAATATTAAAGAGTAGTTGAGATAAACTACTACTTTGCGGAACACATAATACCATGAAATTGCATTTGCAAATTTGACTGAAAAGCGTCTATTTGTAAGATAATTAAAACATATATATACCACGCATTGCTTGACGAGGCCTAAAATTGATAATTTTTATATCATAAGATTGTGTTGGAAAGAATCAAATGTTGAAATAAATACAATATTTTATCTATATATGAATCCTGATTGAAAACTATGTGGTTTTTCAGAAATAATATTTTTAGGAATAAAATTCATGTATAAATAAATAAATAAATATTTTTTCGTCAAAAACTTCTAAAATACTACATAACAAAGTTATTGGTCAAAAGTTTGTGATTAAAATTGAACTGTCAATAATAATTCAGAAAATTTATACAGATAAATGGTTGAACACACAACATCGGTATACAACCACGCACTGACTGATACACACATGTATAAAAGCAAATTTTTTTTTATGTTTTAAATATTTGTTTGAACATGGTAGAATTATAATGCTACAGTTACAAAAAACTATATTTTTTTTTTTGCAAAACTCCGTTCCCCCGGAGAAACCCCCGGAATGGCAACCGCATGGGGAGCCCAAGAAAAGAAACGGGCTCCCCATTTGGAAGCCACCTGGAAGGTTTTTTTCTGTTCCACCCACCGTTTCTTTGGTAGCCTGACTTGTTACAAGGGATTGTATTCCTACCAGAGAAAATGCCGCCATTTTGTCTGGGCAATCCGCCTTGGAGGAGCCGGGGCGCGAACCCGGGTCCTACAAGTCACAAGGCAGGCGCTCTACCCCAGAACCAGAGTAGTAGAGCGGATACGTGCAGTCTTCTTAACACTGACATGATGTTAATCCATGAGTTTATGTGTCAATAACACGTGCAGTACGTGTAGTAACATTTAACCTCGGTAACAAACAAATTTATGTATTCTTACGTTGTTCGTTCAGCATGAATTATGTAATTCCATAACAGTGAAATATAATTTGTATAACTAGTCAGGCAATTTTTTAGTCGATTTCCTGCAAATAAACATACAGTACCGCTGTACAATAAGTATATATATACATATAGACTAGTATTATATATTTATTCAGTAAGGCAAAGTGGCAAATGTAAATGCTAAAAAATGAACTCATATCACACTGCCAGAAATGTATTCGTGTGTACAGCCTTCTGGTTTTGTGCTGCAATATTTCTGTTTCTCAGAAGCAAAAGACTCCGAAGAAGATTTTGGGATCGCCAATTAACACCTTCCATTTCCTTCAATAACAAAAACAAAATCCACGTTTTCAAACGGGAACCGGAAATTCAAATATCGTGAGTGTTCTGTTCTTTTTCTGTGTCCGAAGTACACAGGTTGGGAAAAAAGTTCAAATTGACGAATGTCTTCGGACCAGGTAGGTTCGGACCTTCGCCTACTTGACGCATGACGTCAGAGGGTCACGTGGACCAATCAGCGACGAGTGTCCTTCGGACACAGTTTAGGACATTGCTATTGTAGACAGGCCATTATAGGGAAAACTATGTATATCATGGTTTATTCATCATTCTTAGTTTGTCTTGTGTGCAAAATAACTGGTAATTTTCTAAGATAATCAGGATTTTTGACACTGGCCAGGAATATTGGTGGAAGGTTAATTAATGGTTGTTTCGTATGAAAGTCGTTTATTTTTTAAAAACTCTTTTTCGTTTTAAACTTCGAGTAAAGATTAGGATGTTTAATTCATTTTGGGAGCATTGTAGGGGTTTATTGCATAGGAGTAACTTGTAACTTTGCCGCAATTGTCAGTTAAAAAATGGAGTGTTGAGAATGCAAATTCCAAACAAACTGGGATCTCCCATAAGAAAGAATATTTTAAAAGTTAATTGCCCATTTAAATCAATAATATTTGTTTGCTATACATTTTAATCTTCAAGCAAGAGTAATTATTTCAACTGTGATTTCTAATCCAGTTATTCTTATAAATCTCACTAAGTGGAGGGTCAGAGTCGGGGCTTACCGATTTGTCTCAAACTGTGTGAATTCAACGTCCTTTGCCAAAATATTGGCCATGGATGACACTGATTGGACGTGCCTGGTTAATTGACTGTAATTTATAACTGACCTAAAAACACATACCATTTCATGGAAAGAATTCGCTTCGCCTTCTAAGAATACTGCAGAAATTGAGAAATGCTTGTAATTTGATTGTTTCTAGTATTTGTAGTAGAGTTGAAATCATGTAATAATTATGTTTTGTTGTTTTATTTCTTAAACCGTCATTTTTGTTAGAATTTTAATTATTATTCATTTTAGCATCAGTTAAGGATCGAACCAAGCTCAGCAATCAATCAATTTTGACTGAATCAATAATTTAATAAGCGATTGATTGATGATTTTTGGATTTTTCCCCCCAAATTTATAGAAACATAATTACAGATTATCAAGATGGCGGTCAATAATTCATCATCGTCTTACTGGAGGCTGGTAGATGAGGAATTTATGCTTCTTTTTAGGATTTTTCACCATATTTTATTAAATAAAAGTTTTTACCTAATTTTTGACGTGACGTCTAATAAATCAATGAACGCCGGCAGCACGCACGAAAAAGTGTCCCGTTACGCAAATTGTCCCGTAACGCTGTGTCCCGTTATGCTCATTGTACGCTTGCGCCGCATCCATCTCTCTTCCACTCAATTGGAACAACCATCGATTTGACTTTTCAATCATGTTTTCGTCGTTTGAATTATTAATATTATGTAATTTAACGATCGTCCACCGATTTTCAGCACAATTGGTACGGTTATTTAAAAGTAATGCTGAATTTTCAAATACGTTTTTGTACGAACAATGGTGTTTTACAGTTATACATAATAATTCAAATTACACCCGGGATATTTTGCACAATGTTTAAAAAAATATTATAACATATAAATACGTTTGGTGTACTTAGGATGCGTATTTGTTATAAAATCGTATTATAAAAACGAAACAATATTATTCCCCTACAGTGATGTCATCTACGGTGACGGACGCGAACCGAATGAATCGCGCAATCTATCCGCTTCCGCGGAAACCAGGCACTCGTTAATACAAATTTTCCTTTGTTTATCGCGAGGGACGTTATTATTAATGAATTATAAATAAAATTTCGTGCCCGGGGCCACAATTGCATATCATTTTGAGCACTGGAAGACATAAAAACGTAAAATATTCTCGACGAATTTTAATCTCGGCCCCAGCGCACGACGAACGTCTGGGTTGGAAATTAATGCCGAAATTCTTTCTTAAACTTACTAATAATTATTTTATTAACTGCGAGGGCTTTTTTTTTATTAAATTCTACGATTAATTTCACGACGAACAAACTTCGTCGTTAAATGTGTAATTGCGAAAAAGCGTAAAACATTCTCGACGATCTTGAAGTTAAATAGCAAACATAGTTAAAATAATCTCTTCGTTAAAGTAATATACATATTTGAATTAATGAGTGCAAATAAAAGTAAATTTATCAATTAAATTGTAGATTTATTTCACTCCTTCTTTGTATCCATACAAAAGAGTGATAATTCAATAAAAATGATTAAATTTTATTCATAAAAGTATGCAATAATTTCATCAATGTTTTGTTATGACGTTGTCACGTTAAACTATCGTCCGTAAACCGACTTTACAGACAACCAATTTTTTTTCATTGTTTAGGGATTGAATTTAGGACAGAAAGCGATTGAATCGATCAGTAAATTAATAAGCGATATTTTTGATTATTTTTGAATACTTTCCCGAATATCTAGGTCAATAATTGACTGGTTCTCAGAAATTTACGAAAATCTTGTCCACACTCAGTTTTATGTGTTATAAACATTATGTCATAAGCTTTGTATTTTTTTACGAAAACTGTATCATTATAGCTTTTCCAACCATACATAATTTTAGTGTAGCCTACTCATCTCAAAATAAAACAAAATGGCAGTTGACGGAATACTTTAAATTCCCTCATCGTGTCCCATTCTCAATATTACAATGATATTATATTATTAATTTATATTGTTTTATGAAAATAACTATTTTGATATCATTAATTTATTTTAAAATAATGTATTTGACAGTAAATATAATTTTTATCTGGGTCCCCCCAAAAAATTATCATTCCCTCACTTTTTTATTAACACTTGCATTGTACTTTAGAATTCTATAGTACATTGCAGTGCTTATAACATTTTGTAGTTGGCAGTACTGCCAATGTATCCAGATCAGCATTGTTGTATGGCGCGAAGAAATGTATTGCAGTCAACTCATTTTCGTTTCATTAGGGCTATTTAAATTTTACATTTTTATGTATCATTCCTTCACCTCAAATTAGAACAAAGTAATTCTTTTATTTTGTAATAATTATTATATTGTTTTACATGGTTTGAGGAGTAAACAACTTGCCTTAAGTCGCAATTTAATTTGAGGTTATGCACAACCATTTTTTGTAGGCTATGTTCGAATTTATCATTCCCTCACTATCATTCCCTCATCAAAATTATTGAGGGGATGAGAATTTATGAGGGAATAACCATAAAATATTGAATATCTCAGTAAATGTAAAGAAATATATTTATTAAAACGTTAAAAAACAAGTTTTTGTAAAAATAAATTCATGATTAAAGAAAAAGTTGATTATTTTTATTTGAATTTAATGTAAATTTAGCAATGATTAAATAAAAAACCTCATTCCGTCACCTATATAACCATTCCCTCATAATTGATATTTTTCATGTCCATACTATTTTCAATTAAATTGACAAATGTTTGGGACCACATAGGTAGTCAGTTGAGGTAAGGCACTTGTGTGCTGTGTATTTTATACAAAAGTGGTCAATTAAAGGAAATTCTATATTATTTATTTTGAAAATTCATTTTTATCATTTTCGTGAGAACTAGTCATTTACAGATTTTCAAGATGGTGACCAATACGGCCGACAAGATGACGGTATCGCGACAGTTAACTGTCTGTTAATATATAATACTGCACTCTAGCGGGCAATTATTAAACTAATATGGTTATAGTGCCCCCTAGCAGATAAAAACAATATGTCGGATTGAAGATGGTGGCCTCCAGCAGATGAAAAAAAGATGGCTGCCATGATATATGGCTGATTAATATATTACTTGGCATTAGTTGTGGGAGGTTAGTCTGCCGGTGGCTTCCATGGAGGAAGGATACGATGCCATTTTTAATCGAATTATCTAGCCGGGTTTGAACCGAAGTACCTTTTTATAAATTAAATTATCAAATTAAATTTTATTATTATTATAAATATTACAGTTTTTACCGATTTTCTATCTAAAAAATTAAGTATTTTCAAAATGGCGAACAAATTTCAAACTGATGGCATTTATTTTACTAGATTTTTGACGTGACAACGTCTAATAAATAGATGAACGCCGGCTGCACGCACGAAAAAGTGTCCCGTAACGCACATTGTCCCACTACGGATGTCCCACTACGGATGTCCCACTACGGATGTGTCCTGTTATGCTCATTGTACACATGCGTGGCATCTCTCTTCCACTCGATTGTAACAACCATCGATTTGACTTTTCAATCATATTTTTGTCGTTTGAATTATTAATATTATGTAATTTAACGATCGTCCACCGATTTGCAGCCGACAATATATTTTTAATTTCTTTCCTACCACTATAAGAAATAAACATGGCGGACTACATACGTTTTTAAAACTTCCACAACACAAAACAAAATTTTTATAAATATATTTATACAACATCTGAAGCAATTATTTTCATTATGGCCTCTTGGCCGTGCGGTTAGCATCGCTGACTGCCAATTCGAAAGTTGACAGATCGAATACCAGCTGCTGCAATAATTTTTTGCACTTGTAAAAATAAATACGGCGCGCACGACACTTCAAAAGTAATAAATATATTTGAATTAATGAATGCAAATAAAAGTAAATTTATTAATTAAATTGCAGATTTCATTTCACTCCTTTGTATCCATACAAAATAGTGATAATTTAATCAAAATGATTAAATTTTATTCTTAAAATTATGCAGAGGTAGATTTTAAGACAAATTTTAAAAAATTCTTCCTCAAAGAATATAATATTTTTTATGCCTATATGGTTTGGTTGCAAAAACCTATTACGGCTCAGTCTCAGGCCGAATATATTTCATTTTCTTCTGGATCAATATTTTCATTAATGTTTTGTTATGACGTCACGTTAAACGGTCGTCCGTAAACCAACTTTACAGACAAACCATTTTTTTTACGAATTTAAATATTTTTTTTTATAAATTATAGCTTAATATTTACGGATTTTCAATATGGCAGCCATAACCAAAATCGCAAAAATGGCATTTGAAGATGTTATGACTTCAGCGGCTTATGGCGGCTTGCCCGTGGATAATTTAAGCAGCTTTGAGGAATTGTTTTTTTCAAAGTCAGAAATATAGCCTAGTTTGAGGAATTTAATTTTCAAAATTTTAAATTTTTGAGAACTAAAATGGGAAAATTTCCCTCAAAACAGACATTTCTACGAATTGTGAGGAATTGTGTCATGTTGACACAAAAATGGCTGCTGGGAAGGTGAAGGTCATTCAAGATGGCCGCTGTGACATCACAATTCAAGATGGTGGCCGGAACTTCGCACCTCTCTCTGAACCCTGTGCCAGTAAATACTTTAATATACTACTTACGTAAAACAAAGAATGGTGTTTGGAGTTGGACATGAGTTACGAAATATTTCATTATCCTTACAACAAACATACACTGAAGATACTTTTGTATTCAAACATAGTACAGCGTAAGGGACCCGCCTACTTGGGTACACATACGCTGTTCAGAGTTTAAAAACAAACTCTGGTATTTTGAAATTGTTTCAAGATATTAAAAGGTGTCATTTTATTAAAAAAATTGAAGAATGTTTCCAGAATTTTTGAGAGTGAAAATGGTTGCAAACGAGAGTTACTGGGTTTAAAATTCCCAGTACAGATCTTCTACGTGCATTACACCATTATCTATGGTTACCAACCAGATGCTGCAGTAGTACTATGCACGACGTAAAGACTGCTTCAATTCAGGGGTATACGCTTAGAGACGACACCGTAGTAGAGGAACCAGCGAATGTCGACATTATTGTTCTGTTTCAACAATCCAAATACATTTATAACGAAATGCTAAAGCAAGAATTCACCCGCCACTTTGAATTATTATTATTATTTTGCTTCTTTCAGGATTTATGAATAAATGTTTGGAAATTATAAAGAAGCAATTTCGTTAGTGTTCGGCAGACGAGGGAAACTAAGTATATGAAAATATTTTAGTGAGTGAACATGATGCATTTTGTCTGGAAAAATTTTTAATTACAAATATTTTCTCGCCAGTTTATACATTTCTCTATATTAGCATTGCTTTTTTTTTTTTTTGTAAATGTATCATGATAGCGCTTCAGCAGTTCACTTTTTTTGTCACATATACTGGTCACCAGATTTTACTAAGTGTTATGTAATAGTTGCAAAAAGTCAACTATTTTAAAATTCGCAGTTCGCAGTTCTAGCTTCTAGACTGCCAGAAGGAAATACCACGAATCTCAAAATGGCAAAAATGGGGTAAAGTCAATAATCTGTTAACATGAAGATGCTGCTAACGTGGTCATATTAACACAAATCAGATTAACTACATAACTTCGGGTTTTAATAGAACAAGTAATAATTTTTCGATTACCTAAAGGGAAAGAAGCGCAAGTCAAAACTTGACTTACTTTTTTTTTTCAATGGCAGTTTAGAACAAATGTTTATTAACATGTGATAACATATTACCGTAAAAAAACTAATTTAACAAACAATACGAAATAATGAATTATGTTTTTAACTACTATGTATTATTTAACTTCGTCATAAACATTTCAATTACTGTTTGATCAAGTATAAATGTCGACGCTATCTATGAACGCACAAAGGAACTAGCTAGCCACAGTGTAGATGTACCTCGGCCTGCCGCTCCTCGGACAGAAAGTGGCACGCCACGTGGTCGGGCAGCTAGTCAAGTATAGAGTAACCTGTATAAGTGTCGACGCCATCTGTGAACGCGGGAAGGAACTACGGGCGGGTACCTCGGCCTGCCGCTCCTCGGACAGGAAGTGGCGCGCCACGTGGTCGGGCAGCTAGTCAAGTATAAGTGTCGATGCCATCTGTGAACGTGGAAGGGAACTAGGGGCGGGTACCTCGGCCTGCCGCTCCTCGGACAGGAAGTGGCGCGCCACGTGGTCGGGCAGCTAGTCAAGTATAAGTGTCGATGCCATCTGTGAACGTGGAAGGGAACTAGGGGCGGATACCTCGGCCTGCCGCTCCTCGGACAGGAAGTGGCGCGCCACGTGGTCGGGCAGGATGTTCTTGAGCAGCTGCGTGTTGTTCTGGCGGGTCTCCATCATGTCGGCCAGTTCGCGCTCCGCCTGCTGCTTCCACAGGAAGTCGAGGCGCGCCGTCACCTCCACGAGGCGCGCGTGGTACGCCACCATGGTGAAGAACACCACCAGCAGGATCAGCATCTGCGAGTTGAGCGGCATCCTGCAACACGCCACGATGCAAGGAACAACACTGCAGGACATTCACTCAGAGATTAGAGAGAGTTACAGATGGAGCCAGGGCCGGTGCAGGGGCGCAGCCCCGGGGGGGGGGGGGGGGGGGGGAGGGGGTTTTTCGGGTGTCCAAACACCCCCCGAAATATTAATAAATGTATATATATGTACTTATGACAAAATTTACACTTGTCTAGCTGTTGCAAATGCACTTAGATGAAACTAAGAAAGAACCCTTGAGCCGATAACCCTCAATATTCAGAAATGAGTTTTCAACGGTGTCTCGTTAAAAATATCAGTAAGTCGGGACTCAAATTTATGTTATTTAAATCCATTATTTTAATTACGAATGTGCTTAAATAGCACCAAATTGCACATTATAATCATAATTTTTCCGGGGGAGGGGACCTCCCATCCTAGTACAGGGGCAGGGTGTAAGTAAACACCCCCCGAAAATAAATTTTGGCTACACCCCTGGCCGGTGCAAGATAAATTGGCGCCCTAGGCGAAAAACCTTATATGCCCCTCCCCCTCCCGGATACCACAAAAGAAATTTTCCTTGCCTCAAAATACATCACGTAAGCCTAAGATTTTGTCTACAATCAAAAGTAAGCAGGCTTGTGTTTTTTTTTTACTTTTTTACTTATTACAAATCATAAACAGGTCACCGTGGACTTTGAATAATTACTTATATCAATATAAACATTCCAAGCTGTTACAAAAATTCCATTTTCATCTAGATTCAATAATCGTTAAACATATTATATGAGCTGTTAAGTGTCGTGCTGCGCCGCCCCCAGCTACTTGGCGCCCTAGGCGGTTGCCTGGTTCGCCTGTATGGTCGCGCCGGCCCTGAATGGAGCATAAACACAGTTTGTAGGTATCTCTGCTGAAGGCAGGGGACGTAAGGGGGAAGCAGGTCGCCACCATATTGTTCCACAAAGAAAATCGCATTTTATCATAAGTTATGTATGTATGGTGGTGGAAAAGTGCATGAATATTAAACAAATAAAGACTGTTGACTCGAGAAAAATGATTGTGTACAAGAGTATGTAGTAAACTACATTTCTATATACTATATAAACAAATGGCCGCCATCTAGTTACGTGAACAAACTGGCCACAGTGCTCAGAGCTTACAGGTATGCTCCATCTGTAACTTTCTCTAATCTCTGCATTCACTTGGCAAACGGGAACTGATCGCACAATCTCGGTGCATCTAGCAAAACCGGGACGACAATCTTCAGCTTCAATTCTTTGGAAGGAAGGTAACCTCCTAGGCATGACGTGACATACGCGCCAAAAAAGACAGCGCGTTACAAATTCAAGGCAACGCCATCTATTGACGAAGTTCCAAACTGAACTGCTATTAGCGCCTTTTTTGTTCGCTAGCAATCCTCGAGCTTCACTAAGCGGATGGGTTTTGCCAAGTAGAAGGATAGGAAGTTGCCAGACCTTTCTGTAAGACCAAGAGGCGGACACAGAGATATGAAAAAAAAAAACTCACTCTTTGTGGGTCTCTTTGTACGAGAGTGGTTGGTTTTGGTCGTAATGGCAGAGACGGCAGAGCTATTTTTCACCGGCTTCCACGTTTACTTGACATAACGTCATGCGATTTTTTTTCCGTACCTAATGACTTTCCAGAGTTGAGACCCAGAATTGAAGTGGCTATTGCTTCCATTAATCCGGAAGTGTTTACCAAATTGTGGGAAGAATTTATTGTACTTTAAGTTGGTTGTATGCCGTATAACTAAATGTGCACATATTGGACCTTTGTAAAAAAAACTAGTTTAGTTTACCTTCAATTTGATGTAAGATTTGTTTTGAATAGTCTGAATCAAACTGGGTGTTCTCTTAAGGACACCCTGTATTACAAATGGGTGGAGTTAGAAGCGGTGGCGCACATGTAATGACTAGGGACACCTGTATTTCGCGATTTCATTTCATGTCAAGGTATTTCATAAAACAATGTAGCTTTTTCTAAGAGTCGTGGCAAATTGTGAGGGTGCAGCAGTACGGTGACCACATTCTCATTGGCCCCGTCAAGAGCGGGACGACACCTCTCACCGACCTCAGCCAATAACCACAGGAGAAATGCTACAGTATTATGTGAAATACCTTGACACGAAATGTATTCGCGAAATACAGGTATCCCTATAGTTAGAGACCCGGAAAATTCGCGGATTCTTCTGGCCTCAGGTTAGAATTCAAAGTTATAGGTGTGCTCGACCCATGTTTACTTTCCCATTGGTTTATTTCTTAGCGAGAACATTTTTATCCTTGTTATTTGGCACTACCTGATTCGCTTACTTCTCTCCTAGCTGGACATCGTTGGCTCACGGTCGTAGAAGGGCGTGTCCGGATAACTGCGTGCCAATCATGAACACAGTGCGAGAGTGTGAAGGTTTGCATTCTAGCTTGCGATTAAATGAATCCGCGAAATTTCCGGAGTCTCTACCTATAGTAATGTTTAGGGACAGGAAAAATTCGCGGGTTCAATGACCTCCAGGATGAACTCCATATTTCTACGTACACTCTGTCAAATATCACCCACTCATTGGGCGCTGTCTTGTGAGACGTCACAACGTAGCCAGCCTGTGATTCGATAAAGCTTTGGTCAGGTGTTTCTCATTGGCCCAGCGTCATCCAGGTGAGTTTTGAGCCAATAGGAGATGCACCACTGAGGTATAACTATTTGTATTTTAGCCTACCGCGAAATGTACTCGCGAAATACAGGTGTCCCTATAGTAATGACGCAGAGCGAGGGCGGGGTAAGAACACTAACACCGTCTCCAGGTTGGCCATGCTGAAGACGACCGGGTACGCGTACACGATGAGCACGCTGAAGGAGCTGACCATGGTGGCGGCCAGCGCGGTCTTCACCAGGTAGTAGAGCTTGAGCGAGGTGGCGAGCGCCACCAGGCACAGCACCCACGTGAACACGATGTACTCGGGCCGCAGGCACAGGTCGTCGGGCACCAGCGCGTAGCCGTCGCCGCCGCCGCTGCTGCTGCCGCCCCCGACGGCGGCGGAGGCGGAGGTCCGCACCGCGACCTGCGCGTCGGCGCCCGTCGCGATGCTCCTCCTCCTCCTCCTCCTCGTCGGCTCCCCTCGGCTGCCGACAAGCACGCGCATTCGATTCTCATTCGATTCGAATTTCGATTGAAAAAAAATCCGGTTTTTTTCCCCTTCTAATCGTATTCAATTTCGGCTCCAGGAAGACCTCTCGGGCAGGGCTCTCACACACAGGAGGATGCAGTTAATAATCACGACATTGCCCTTGGGGATATTCACAAAAAATATATCGTCTCAAACACTGAAATTTAGTATTTTCGTACAAATTTTGATTGAAAGAAGAGTTTAGCGCATTAACGAAAGTATTTAAGTAAACATTAATATTCCCCACAAAGAAATAAGAAGTAAAATTTGGGCTCGGAAGGGGCTGTCGCCCACCTGCGCCCTTCCTCTGGAGCCGCGCTCGATCGTATTTCGATTGAAAAATCGGTTATCGTTCTAATCAAATTTTAACATACAGTGAAAATTTTTTTCCCCCTTTCACAATTCCCAGGAATCCAAGAAAATCTATCCAAAATACAGTAAAATAAAATCAACACATCTATGGAACCATAATAAAGAGGTTAAAATGAAGGAAATTAAAAAAATTAAAAAACCCTAGCAATCCACTATCTGAAACTAGTAAAATTCTAGGTTTGGACATTATTTTGTTGTTATAACTGTTTGCATGCGTAAAACAGAGTATTAAAATATTAATATTTTAAAATTAATATCACCGAAAACAATATGTAAATAATGTTGCAGAAAACCAATCTACATTCCCCAATAAATCATCCTAACCTCATTATTACAAATAATTAAAAAGAAATACTCAATAAAATGTCGAATTGAATAAAATATTATCAACACATATCAAAATTCTTTCGATTACTCGCAAACCCCTAACGACGAGGGACGGCCAGAGAACCGCCTTTCATTAACCACGAGCGGATAAAGATCAACTCTTCCATGATATAGGGTTGGTCACGTCTTGCAACTTCCGTGTTTTACAAACGACCGTCATTTTCTTGCACCGGTTGCGTGTTGCATTGCTGGGTCGTTGCGTTTCTTTCGTAGTTCATAAACCCGGTCTCAGCGCTGTTGTCGCCACGAGTCGTGAAGTTGAAATGCGCCCTAGCGAGAAAGACCATCTCCCTGTACTTCTGTACTTTGTGCAGTTCTACTAAAAAAATATTTCGCTTCCATTGCGCCGAATAAGTCCTCAATAACGTCAAAATGACGAACGTTCAAAGAGCTTTTAAAGTGCTTTAGTTAAACAATACACAGTAAAAAAATAGCGCAGTTATTATAATGGTAATATGAACTTGCGATGAAGAGGCCAAAAACTAGTTTTGAGTTATTAGTTAGCAGCTGCATGTTTGCAGTACGACTGGTATTCTCATGGCATGTTATTGTGAAGAGCAAGAGAGGGGTAAATACACTAGGGAGGGGACCCTTCAGGACGTTTGGCAACAACAGCACAGTAAAAGCTTTTTAATCAGGTCCGTTCGTGCCAGATCAGCAGTTTTATTGCTCAATCGTCAAACGTTAATAAATTTCAACAACACCAAAAAAAAAAAAACTATACAGTACAATGGTACTCAAAACAATTATAGCAAGCTGCTATGTAGGCATAATTTTATCTAACATAATATGTTGGACATACACAATACACATCATTGCTGATTTATGCTCGTCGTCGAAAAGAAAAACCCTCAGAAACAGACCATATATATATATATATATATATATATATATATATATATATATATATATATATATATACACACACACACATACACATAAACACAGGGAGAACAAGACAATATCAATTGATGTCAAATTTCACATTCACGGATAAAACACAGAAATTTAGTCTGAAACAAAAATTACAGCAGAGACGAACCTAGTAGGAGGACGAAAAAGAGACAGTTGAAACAAAAAAAATTACTGAAGGTAAAAAAAACTCTGGCAGCACAGCGATAGACGTATACGCAATTTTTTAACCAATCAGATAATCTGGACGACAAACGACGAAAGCACGGACAACCAATATTAACCAGCGTTAACGAGGCGTTTTTTTTAAAAAGTAAGTAGTGTTTTGAAATAAAAAAAGTACACTTTCCCTAAATTATTTTATTTTTACGTGAAAGCCTGCACCTTAATATACTTTACTACATAAATTTGAACCAATATTAAGTTTGCCACCTGATTGCATGGAACACACTTCTTGAGACTTGAGGAAACTCATCAGTAGAGACGTGTAAAATTCGCGGATTCATTTCGCGATAGGATAGAGTCCAAATACTTTTGACATTATTTCGCTTCAGTGATTGGGCCACAGTTTATCTGAAGGACTCTGGGCCAATGAAACATCTTAATAACAGAAGAATTAGGGAATCACGATCATTCCAGTCAACAGGTGTTACGAGTCGGTAACCAATCAGCAGATGTAATTTGCACGAGTGCGTAGAGGATCACGGAGTCCATCCTTTAGGGATTTGAAATCGCGAATTTTACAGGTCTCTACTCATCAGATAAGGACGAAATGGCAGAACCGTGGTTACACATTTCCGTTCCGTTCACGAGAACACTCCTTCCAGAAAGCTGTACGCCGTGATGCTGAGACGCGGCCATCGTTGACCACGTCTCCAGCGGTGTCGGGCACGTGCCTACCTGGTGTCCGGCGCGCGCCCTGACGCCCGGCTGTCGACCGCGGAGCGCCGCCTCCTCTGGCCGACCTCGAGGCTGGACCTGGCCGTCAGCACGATGGCCCGGGTGCAGTTGGCGCAGCTAGGGTCCAGCGGCGCCTCAGCCTCCGGCCCGGTCCTGTTCTGCGCCGAGATGGTGAGGATGAGGGACAGGATCACCTGGCTCATGGACTGGTTGCCTGCGGCGGAGGTCGCAGCGGTGGTGGTGGTGGTGGTTGTGCTGGTGGTTGCTGCGGGCGCCGTGAAGTTGGTCATCAGCTCGCACGGACACATGATCTGCGAGGGAAACCAACACACGTGCTGGTGCCGTACTTGCAAGGAAGCAGCGGGAACAGACACGACTCCTTTGGAAGGAGGTATAAAGCATCTTTCACTGGCTCTAGTACCAACGAGTCTGCGGAAAGGGAGGTTGTAGCAGCGGAAGTAGAGATGACTCATTTAAAAGAAGGTACCAGGCATATGTCACCGGCTTTGGTATCAATGCGTCTGCAGTGGTTGTACCAGCAGGATCAGACACGACTCCTTTGGAAGAAGGTATCAAGCCTGTGCCCCTGGCCCTAGTACCAACGAGTCTGCAGAAAGGGAGGTTGTAGCAGCGGGAGTAGAGATGACTCCTTTAAAAGAAGGTACCAGGCATATGTCACCGGCTTTAGTATAAATGCGTCTGCAATGGTTGTACCAGCAGGATCAGACACGACTCCTTTGGAAGAAGGTATCAAGCCTGTGCCACTGGCTCTAGTACCAATGCGTCTGCAGAAAGGGATATTGTTGCAGTGAGAGAGGACACGACTTCTTTGGAAGAAGGTACAAGGCCTCTGACAACGGCTCCAGTACGAGTCTGCAGAAAGGAAGATTGTAGCAGTGGGAGCAGATAGAACTCATATGGTAGAAGTAACCAGTCCTCTTTTGTCGGCTCTAGTACCAATCAGTCTGCAGAAAGGTGGTGTTGTAGCAGTGAAACAGACACGACTCTTTTGAAAGAAAGAACCAGGCCTCTTTCACCAGGCTCCAGTACCATTGCATCTGCAGAAAGGTAGGTTGTAGCAGCGGTAGAAGACACGACTCTTTTGGGAGCAAGTATTATTTGTACTCTGTTGCCAACTCGAGTAAAAGTCAAAAGAACCAACACATCTGCAGAAAAGGAGGTTGTAGCAGTAGCCGCCAAATAACTGAAAGGCTCACACTTAAATTGTCTCAGTGCGCAAGCACTTTAAGTATATCCTACAACCACTATAAATTTCCTAACTTCTGTGGGTAAAGTGCATTTATTAAAAGTCGTGAAACCAATCCTCATCTTTATCTGCCACCTCCTGAAGATTTGTGAAATAACTTGCACCTGTTCGAAAACATCTTCAGCGCTGATTAGTGAAATTGTCGCCATAGATTAAGGAATGATCGCATCGTACCCTGTCAAACTTAATACTATAGTGAACATAATTTTAAACAACTATTCATATCTTAGTGGCTTCAAATTATGGATGGGTCATTTAAAAAACACAAATACTACTTTTGAAAAGTTTTTAAAGGATTTGATATTCAAGGAAAAATATTAGAAAAAATTGTGGAAGAAATGTGGATAATTAAAGAAATTTCTACATGAACGACTATGTATGTAATTATTGGGTAATTATATAAATAAATATACAATATGTACATATTTAGAATTTATTTTGTGTAACAAAGATTTTTGTACTCAGCAGTTAATATCTTTTACAGTTTAAATATTATTTAAATTTTGATATTTGTGCCCAGAATTTATATCCGAGGGCTGAATATGAGGTACTCCTTTTGATTCGAATTCGAGATTTGAATTCGAGAAAATAGGGATCTTACCCATAACTACTGAACATTGAGTTTTTAAGTTTGGATAAATAAACAATTTAAAATGTTACCACGAATTTGATTGTAATTTACTCTCTCTTTCCAATGCACTTTATCTGCTATTAGCACTGTCCTAGTTTCGCATGTTCTGTTGCCAGATATACGCCACATAGCACAAAGGTTTTAGACACATTTTTATAATGTATTAAAAAATTAAATACTGTTAAAAATACCTAAAGAAAATTTGCAATGAGAAATATGTAAATACATTTTCTTATCGTATTTCATCTAGAACATCATGTGATAATATTCTGTTATTACTTTTAAGAAAATGTAACTGAAATACACCGTCTCGATTTCATTTGTTTTGCCGTCAAATCTTTTACATCATTTAATGGAATTTCATTTTATAAATAGTCTGCGATTGAATAAATAATTTTTTTTTATCTTGGGTGTTTATAAACTCTATTTTTTTCCCTTCAGAATGTACACAACTTTAATTGTGATATTGTCAAAATACATTTTTTTATGGTCTTAGAAAAAATCAACAAACAGTAAAATTTAAAAAAATTAAAACTTAAAAAAATGGTATAGGCCTACAAGTAGGGGAAAAGAGAAAAGTAGGCGTACGGCCCCGCGCTACAGTCAAAAAGAGCCTAAGCGCCCATTTCTGCATATTTCAAAAGTCAGGAACAATAACAGCGTCCCTACAAACTCGTCCTACACGATGTGGAAGATGATGGCCAGGCGTGGGGGCAGCCTCGCAACCTGTTCTCAAGGACCCAGGGGGGGGGGGGGGGAGGGACACTCTTTTAGCACAGATGGCTGTTAGGCTCTTTATCCCTGCACGCCTACCCTACCGCTACTTTTAGATAGGGGCAGGCATTTTTCGCGAAAAGATCTTCACACCTATTAGACTGCAACAAGGTAGGTATACCCGCACCAGCGGTTTCTTCCTTGTGATTGGCATCCGTCTGCGAGAGAAGTCGTTGCCTTATTCGGCCGAGCCATTCAAGACGCGTTTGCTTCCGCACTGAATCACTGTGATTGGTGTTGTTACAATCGACATGTACCTGGAAGAAACTCGCGCCCAATCACAGACGATGCTACAGTGTTTTAACTTTCAGCTCGTCTCAAAATCTTTTCGCGAAATCTGCATGGGCCCTACTTATAGAATATAAGGCATCTATGTGCGTGGCAACAATGTTAATAGGCAATAGGAAATAAACTTCTAACGCCTGCGGCATTGTCAACACACACTTCGTACGTGTACTGCGTGTTGTATCTAACCCCCTCCAACGCATTTGATTCTAAATTGGACTTTCAGTAAGGATCCCTAATGTCATTGATAATATAATATAGCCTATAGCCTTCCTCGATAAATGTACTATCCAACACTGAAAGAATTTTTTTCAAATCGGACCAGTGGTTCCTGGGATTAGCGCGTTCAAACGAACAAACAAACAAACTCTTCAGCTATATAATATTAGTATAGATAATGTTTGTGGGTAGGGTCGATCTGGCAACAGCGCCTGTGAGACGGGGTGGCTCACCAGGCTGACGGAGGACGTGGCGGACATGAGCAGCACCACGCAGCAGATGAAGACGGTGCGCCGGTTCCTGTGGTGCACCAGCACGTTGGACATGGTGCGCAGCGCGTCGGGCAGCTGGCTGAACTCCTCCGCCATCACCAGCACCAGCGCGCAGCTCAGCACCAGAGTCGTCAGCGACAAGGACAGCACCAGCGCCGTGGAGCTGCGGGCACAAGGCCATTCCTGTTCTTCGAGGCCGGCACCCCGGGACATTTGGCTGTTGGAACATGCTACCCTTGGGCCCTGATATGCACGATAGCACACGGCTGGTCACTCATTTCCAGGAAGCGGATTTTACGTGTTCTCTCCGGGGACGCACCACAACGCCGAAATGCCAAATTGACCACAACGCCGACAGCTAGAAAACTGCTGTGTACCACAACGCCGAAAAATGTAATTGCAGGACTGCCACAAAGGTTAGGTTAGACTAGGTTAGGTTAGACTAGGTTAGGTTAGACTAGGTTAGGTTAGGCTAGGTTAGGTTAGGCTAGGTTAGGTTAGGTTAGGCTAGGCTAGGATAGGCTAGGTTAAGTAAGGTTAGGTTATATTACGCTAGGTTAGGTTAGGTTAGGTAAGGTTGGGTTTGATTGTGGTATTTCGGCGTTAAGGTACATTTAAGAAACACCCACAAATTCATTCAGTTGTTATTTCGGCGTTGTGGTATACACAGCAGTTTTCTAGCGGTCGGCGTTGTGGTATACACAGCAGTTTTCTAGCGGTCGGCGTTGTGGTCAATTTTGACATTCGGCTTTATGGTATTTCTGCGTTGCGGTAACGACCTGTTCTCTCCGTGACCTATCTGTTGCCCAAATCCCGCGCATGCGCAGAGCTCACCTTTTCGTTGATTTCGCCCAGATGGCGGACCCGCATCTGGTACCGTTAACTCGTTTTTGGGACCATCAGGGGGAAGTACCAAGCGGTGTTGGTGTGCCAAATTAAACTTTGTAATAGCGAAGCCATCCTGTAATACAGTTTGTACACTTAATCGCAACATTGAAAGTACTCGAGAATGTAGGAAAGGCCGGTTCTATTTTTGTGCGATTGTGCTGCTACCTCTTGTATTTTTTTTCTGTAACAATTGTACGGATGGATGCGAAAAGTCCGCTAGAATGCGATGAACCCAGTTTCTAGCCTCACTCAGGGCACTGTTTATTAAAACGATTGCCTATATTTTTTCCTTAGTGGGATTCGCTTTGGACACGTTCTGGAATACGGCCCGCGAGTTAGGTAGGTTACGGTTGTGTCCCAACAATGCATTGCTTATTCTATACCTTACCCGAACGTCTTGGATTACCGCCCTTAATTTCGTCTCAAATGCTCTCAACAGATACTTACTACTAAATACTTTATTTATGTATACATAAATGTTTCTTTGCCTGTTCCGTATGTACTACTAAACAATTCATCCGATTGCGATGGATGACACTTTGGTAATTTCTAGTGCCCGCGAAGACAACACAACTGTCGGCCAACGCGAAAGACAGTACGATGCACCAACAATCGATAAAGTGGCGATCGTTATAGTTGGCGAATAATTTGACTCACGTAATATAATTCTTCATAGCAGAAATGGCGATGTTCAGCGAGTAAACGTAAATAAGTTCATTTTACACGGGAAAACGTCTTTATATATTTACGAAATTCAATTTAAAATGTGATAAATATATTTTCTTGCAAAGGCAAAACGTTGTTTACGTAATTTATTCAAATTAACATTGAGAAGGAAAAACAAAGCAGTGCCAATTCTTACCTGGGCATGACAATAACTTGGCACACAACAATGAAAATCCAGATGATGAAGCAGCACAGCATGTTTGACTTGAACATTTCTTCCCTTAGCTTGCAGAACTGAAACAAGGTCAGAGATACCATTAAAACAATTACATGCATGCTTATCGGCCCTCCTTACATAATGGGCAAAGCACTTCAAGGTAAACAGATTACCACAGAACATCAGGGTTACAACACACTGCCAAGTCGTATATATATCTTATTTCAACGTGTAATACTTCAATCATTATTTCATATTTTATAAGAATTATCTGCAATCCTTAGCGGGCTGCAATATTGTGTTTCCTTCCCATTACAGCCTGATATGCCTCATACACAGAAGCGGCAGAAAATTTTAAAATTACTTTGCATAGATACTTTTGACTTTTTTTTTTTAGAGGAATCATTAAATAATTAACTTAAGAAAAAGAATCAAATACAGTTAAATAAAAACCGAAATATATAAATGTTCAGTTTTCTTTTATCAAGCAAATTCATTACTTAAATTTCTTTGGGTGAATGTTGAAGTTGTAAAAAGTTTACTATTCCCTGAGATTCTAGTACGACAATCAATGGCGGCTTCAGGATGACTTTTCGGGAGGGGCTATCGCGCAAAGAAAGGTCGTATGTAGTTGCAAAAAAATGAAAGTGGTCGGATATTGGCCTTGGAATATTATTTACAAATTACAGGTTTCAAATATAGAACTTTAGTAGCTCCATGCAACTTTTGATGAGATAAAAGTTTAACACATGAAATTATATATATTAAGTAAACATAAATATACACTAATCAATAACGACCCGGAAATTTCGCGGATTCATTTAGTTGCAAGCTAGAATGCAAACCTTCACACTCTCGCACTGTGTTCATGATTGGACCGCAGTTATCCGGACACGCCCCTCTACGACCATGAGCCAATGATCCCCAGCTAGGAGAGAAGTGGACGAATCAGGTAGAGCCAAATAACAAGGATAAAAAATGTTCTCGCTAAGAAATAAACAAATGGGAAAGTAAACATGAGTTGAGCACACCTATAACGTTGAATTATATGCTGAGGCCAGAGGGAGCCGCGAAATTTCCGGGTCTCTACTAATCAATAAAATTGGTCTCGGGAGGGGCTATATGCCCCCACCGGCACCCCTTCTGGAGCCGCGCTTGACGACAGTCAATGTTTATTTTTCGAAATGAAACTCTAAAAGAAAGGTTCGCTCGTGAAAGTGGTAGGCATAGTGGACCCTCGCCTTGGTCTCCATGTCGAGGTCCTTGAAGCGCAGCGTCCAGGGGTTGAGGTTGGCCTCGCGCATGCGCTTGTTGCTCTCGATCTCGATGCTGTGGTCGATGATCTCGTCCACCTCCTCCGCCATGCTGATCCCCGGCTCCCCCTTGTCGCCGCGCTCCGGGTCCTCCTCCAGAAGGTCGTCGTCCGGCTCCGAGCTCAGCGTGTTGAGCTGTCGGACACAACACCCCACTCTCGCACGGCGTCCGCTGTCGCCGGCTTCGCACGGGAAGCCTTCTGTTCACAGACGAGAGAGACAAAAGCCCGATCGTGCATCTTCGGTTTATTTTTTTGACGTGACAACGTCTAATAAATCGATGAACGCCTGCTGCAAGCACGAAAAAGGATGACTCATTGTCCCGTTACGCTCACTGTACGCTTGCGCCGCATCTATCTCTCTTCCACTCGATTGGAACAACCATCGATTTGACTTTTTCGAGGCACAGTAAACAGCTACATATTAAAATGTTATTTGCTAAGCAACCATAAATTGTTTTTAAAGTATTTTTAATGTAGCTATACTTACCTAATATAACCAACCATTCACAATGTTTTAAAGTATTTATAATGTAGCTAACCTATGATGTATGTTAATTAGTAATTTTAAGAATGACATCTTATAAGTTAAACCAGCGCATTTGGAGAATAAATGCCCGCGATTTTTTTTCCCCGAAATAAATACACCTGTTGTGGTACGGGAAAAAAAAAGCGAGCATGAACTTCGGGGAACGTCGGGTGTGGCTCTCTCGTCTGTGAAAAGAAGGCTTCCCGCTTGACATACACTTACTCATAGAACAAGGAGGGAGACGTAGAAGTGCGACTCTTGCAGTGGAAGCTGAAACCATTTTTCGTGCGACATCTGTTGGGTGAGCCCATATTAACTACTAGAGAAAAAGAAACCCTGAATGGCCGGGTTAAAACCCAACGTGTTAGGTTTACAATATTAATTTAACTACTTGACTACTAATTATTTGATACGTAACAGAGATTTAAACAATTTTTTTCCTAACCTAACGAAAAACTAAGTGTATTTGGGAGGGTACAGGTTAGGGAGGGAGACTAAGTGCGTCTCAGGTCGAACCTATACGCTCTAATCATGCAGGTGTTAAGCCATGCAGGAGAGGTAGCATGCATCGTGTGCTAGGAGGGGGATTGGCCAGCCATGGCAGCAATTGGCGCCATGACTAATTCTCCTCACTGTCTATTCTAGACTAAAAACTAGATAAGTTGGGCCCAGGGAAAGCCCTGGGCACTTACATGCGGGATGCAAAAATTTAATGCATTAATAACAAGCAGGTTGGTTGCTACGGCCGGGGGGGGGGGGGGGGGGGGGGCAGGGTAGAGATGGGCTACTAGTCAATGGGCGAAAAATTGGATTTTGCTGCCAGCATTAAAACTTTGTGAGAAATACTTAATGCCGTTTCGTAATAAAAAAAACATGTTCTATATAAAATTAGTAGGACATTAAATTTTTCTAGTATTAGCCCAGGAAAAGAAGGTTTTATGTCGGGAAAAATTAGAGACAAGCTGATATTTTCTGAAGTGTTAGGACCTAACTAGAGGTATATTGTCCCAAAAGTCCCCACCCCTCCCCTATGTGCTTCCCCCCCTAACCCCCCTTAAACATCCGATTTGCAAGCATTTGGATTACCCTTCATATCTCCGTTGTTATTTATTGCAGTCAAATTTTCTATATATTGTTTTATTCCTTATATTATTATCTACAATAACGTTACGTATAGTTTTGTTCTAAGATTAGCACTTAACTAGATATTAGCTGAAGAATGTCAAGTTTTACAATTTTATGTTAAGTTTGTTAAGAATATTTAAGTTTAAAATTTTAATTTGGGTCAATTTCACGAAACACTTAAGATAAAAAGTGTAGAATGATTCTTTAGCTTTCCAACGGTATAAATGTTTTATAGTTTGGATGACGATAACATGTGTATAACACTAGATTATGCGAGGAAGGCGCTGCATTTTGTTCTACCCTTGGTGCGTGCTGCAGTGGGTGGCCTCAGGAGGCTAAACAACAGGCTTACTATCAAGAGCGAGGGAGCTGGCATGTTGAGTCATGGAAATGTCCCTAACCACCCCCGACCATAAATTTCTTAAGAATGTTTACTGGCTTGAGTAGCCCGTCTTCCACAGACTAGTTCTTGGAGTGGTTTTGAAGCGTGCGGTAACGTTCTAGCGTGTATGTGCGTGATTTTCTAAAACTTCCGCTTACTCTACGTCACATAATAACGTGAAGTACTAGAAAGTACGGTGTTAATTTTTGATAACTGAAGAAATTTTGCAACAGCTTCTCGCAAATCTAAGAAGGTAAGAATGTTTTCAATAACAAAAGCTAAGTATTATTGTAACAATAAAAAACCACTTCTTCCCTGTCGGCTGTTGCTATTCAGTGGTTATATTGCTGTTCTCCTACCAAGACGATTTGGGTTTGGTTCCCGGATAGGACCACTCTTTTTTTTCATTTGTACCACTGCATGGTCGGCTGTCGATTATTTTTTCCTTTTTCGCAGCCTTGTGCTATCCCCCACCCTAGCACTCCGGCCCTGCTTCATTCTCATATTAGCATCGATTGTAGATGCTTCACATCTTAAGAGCCACCAGGACATCTTATAAAATATTTTTACACAGAAGACTATATGTCGGCTTTATTGCAGTTTTCTTACTTTTTAAATTTGTATCACGTAAATGTGATTTCAATTGCAACACAAATATCAAACACCGTTAGGCCTATTTATGTGTGTGTCAATACACTGTTTTTGAAGTTCAGGAAATTAATAGATCATATGACTTAGATATTTTTACATATTTGTAGTAAAATCTTTTTAAATATGTAATTATAAACTGATTCAATTCAACACAGTGACTATTTATCGTAATGTTTTTATGGTTCTTCAGAATACCAAACTTTCATTTTAAGTAAATAAGTATACTATTAAAATGCGCATTTGTCAGTCTATGGTAACTTTTTACTATTCGATAATTGCAAATCAACAACTTTCTAAGTGATGAGTAATTTCGTCTTCGTATGTTTCAGGATTGAATCTACCTACCATGTTATAACAAGAATTCATACTAACTAAAATTGAAATGGAACATTTAAGTTTACTTTGTATTCTATGCGGTAAAGATACGGAAGTAGATAGTGCTGTTGTTACAAAAGGGTTGAAGACAATAACAGAAGCAAGCGTTCTACGAAAGGATGGGCTCCACGAGAACTTGAAAGGAAAATCAAGTGTTCGAGTACAAAAACCGTGTAGGCAAAACTATACGAGACCATCAAGTATTAAAGCTGCAACTACATCATCACTAAGTCCTGCTGTATGTATTCCTTCAAAATTATCGCCTGTTTTGCGAAGTGTAGGAAATAATTTTGACTACAAAAAAAGGTTGCATTTTTTTGTGGGGAAGAGGCAATTGTCGATTCTGCTTTGTATCGTAGGAAAAGAAGTTCGTATGGTAGCAACATTAGAAATTAAAGATAGTTTGTTGCAGAGATGTGAAGATCGGAGCGATGAATGGGAAGATCAAGTGAAAGCACGCATTTTAAATGTAAGTGACCTTGTAGCCCCAGAAGCACGATACCATAAAAACTGTCATGACACTTTTTCAAAGACAAACCCAAGTGAAGGATTTGTAGGCAGACCGATGACGGATAAAGAATCTTTTTTAATGTTGTGCAGTTACATTGAACAAAGCGATGAATGCCAATATTCACTTCAAGAGTTGAAAGATATAATGGCATGCATTTCAGGGAAAAAAGATACATATTCCGACAAACACCTGAAAAATCTTCTTCTAGAACACTTTAAAGTACGAATTATGGTATCTAATGTTTCAGGTAGAAATAAAATTGTGTGTTTGTCTGATACTGTCCATAAAATTATTGAGACCTGGTACAAAGAAAGAGATGGGAACCTATAAACGGAAAATCTTAGGATTGTATGGGCTGCAGCTGACATCATTAAAGAAGATATTCAAAAGAAGGCATATTATCATGAAACATATCCAGATACCAATGACATTACATGTGGAGGAGAACATTAAATACCAAAAACATTAGCAGCTTTCACACAAAGAGTTACGAAAAAGAAAAACGTTTCAGAGTTTGAAATGGTAGACAGAAAATGTGTAGTCATAAACCATGCTATTATATCAGCTGTAAGACCCAGATCATTTTTGTCACCACTTCACATTGGCTTAGCTCTGACACTACATCGTTTATATGAATCTAAGCATCTTATCAACATGATATCTTCTATGGGTATTTGTGCATCCTATTACGAAGCTTCCGTGTACATGAATGCTCTCATAAATTCAGAATCACCAAATGTAAATGAAGATGCTTTCATACAGCATGTTTTTGATAATGCTGATGTCAATGTTCGAACACTGGGCGGGGTCCAAACTATTACCCCAGATTCTAGTGTTGAAACTCAAGTAAAGGTTGCAAGGAAATCTTCTGGAACATTTAATCTAGAATGCATTAGGATACGATCTTACCCAAAGAAAAAAGCCCACAACGGACTTAGTAGCATTACTGTGAAAAAGTACAACGAATTAAAAGCTGAGCTGAAAAATTCAGACTTCACAGTAGCAACCATGTTTCCTCTAAACTTTATTTGGCTTTCTGGAATGAATGTCCAACCAGGATGGAATGGTTTCATGAACCTCATTAACAGCAGAAGGGGAAAATGTGACTCAACATATGTCATGGCTCTTCCATTTATTAATTTGGATAAGTGTGTAAGAGAAGCTGGATGCGAGAGAAACGTACTTAAACCATTTACCACATCTAAGAGCCTTTTGCACCAAACGATCTGTTGCACTTAGTGTCATGTTCATGTAAATCTGCATGTGGGAACTATAATAGATGTCGAAAGACAGGTTTACATTGCTCAGCTATGTGTGAACACTGGAATGGTCTTTCGTGTAACAATGCAACAGCCATAGATGAAGATGAAGATGCAATTGATGATGAATAATTATGTATGTAGGCGTTGAGTCGAAAACGTTATGAATAGATCTGTTTGTAAAATACATTGAAGTACTTTTGTTGTAAGTAGAAATAGTCTATACAAATTAAATAGCATGATGTGTAAATAATAGCAAAGTTTGGAAATATAAATGCACATAAAGAAGTAAATAATTCAGTAAATGTCACAACAGCTTGAAGTGGGTGGGTGGGTTGTCCGTGATGCTGTGGATGATACTGATTGCTCTTTATCTCATACTGTGAATAAGCAGTCATGTATTTTTGTTCACAGCTGCCGGTTGTTGCCAGTCCGGGACTCGGTGGGTCCATAGGTGGTGGATAATGGAACGATCCTATGTGGGTTAGGGCTGAAGCCCCCCCCCCCCCCCCCCCCCCGAACCAAAACTGGCAAAAATAATATAAAAATTAAACCAACTTTGTTTTTGTATTGTGAACTAAAATTGTATATATAATTTATTTAAAATAATTAGGAAGAATTACAAGTAACGTTTAAGGCCAGCGGAGCGAGCTTGAATAGGGTGCGGCAGATTGCTTTAAGTCCGGGTTGCGAGAGGCGAGTTCTTAGTTTACTTACGGCCCTCTACTTCATGTTATCGTCATCCAAACTATGAAAAATTAATACCGTTGGTAAGCTAAAGAATCATTCTACACTTTTTAACTTAAGTATTTCGTGAAATTGTCCCAAATTAAAATTTTAAACTTAAATATTCTTAACAAACTTAACATAAAATTGTAAAAATTGACATTTCTCAGCTAATATCTAGTTAACTGCTAATCTTAGAACAAAACTATATATAACTTTATTGTAGATAATAATATAAAGAATAAAACGATATATAGAAAATTTTACTGCGATAAATAACAACGGAGATATGAAGGGTAATCCAAATGCTTGCAAATCGGATGTTTAAGGGTGGGTAGGGGGGGAAGCACAGGAGGGAGGGGTGGGGACTTTTGGGAAAATACACCTCTTTTTGGGTCCTAACACCTGCCAAAAGTACAGCTTGTCTCTAATTTTTCCCGACATTTATACATTTTTTCCTTTCATTTCCTGGGCTATATGCTACTCCACAAAATATGTGGTTAGCAAAATATAGTGAATTAAGTTTCACTGGTTTTGTTTGCCTGATAATACCTCATTTATTACTTCTCACAATCAGTGGAGCTATGTTAGTAATATATTATGAAAGCTACACTCTAGCGGGTTGGCTCGGAGCTTCTTCAAATAACTGTCTCAGGCTCGGCGATTAGAGTTTTTACCCCGCGGACGTACTAAAGGTAAGTTTTAGTAAACATTATGTCATGGAAGAATGCCTCAGTTACAAATTTTAATAGCATTAACTATAATCGTTTTAGAGTTTTGGTTCAAGGTCACAGTTAAAAGTAACTCTTAACAGTTTTAGTTAAGAGCATGCGCGAGTACTGCTTTGTTGTTTTTATCACTTGCATGCGCGAAAAGAATGGCTCTTTCCCCAGTTAGCAGAGGAAAAACCAGTAAACTTTATTTGACAACAGTGGTGGAGCCACTCCCCATTTGTACGAAAGTGGTTGAACGTCCAAGTCCCTGACCGTTGGATTGGTCGTAATGGCCGTGTCAACAGAGCTTTTTTACGCTGGTCTCCACGTTCACCTGACATAACGCCGTGCGACTTTTTTTCTTTCGGGGTTTATAAAATATCGTGTCTACGTTCCGCGTCTACCTATTGATTTGCCGTAGTTGAGACACATAACTGAAGAGGCTATTGCTTCCATTACTCTGGACTTGTCAACCAAAGTGTGGGAAGAATTGGACTTTAGGCTGGATGTGTGCCGTATAACTAAAGTTGCACATATTGAACATTTGTAAGGAAAAACTAGGTGAGTTTATCTTCAATTTGATGTATGATTTGTCTTAATAGTCTAAATTAAACTGTTATAATATACCATTGAAACTGGGATATTCTTTAATGGACAACCTATATTGAACTTTTTTCCAATTTGGTTTTTTAAGACCATAAAAAAGTGACTTTTGACGTGACGTCTAATAAATCGATGAACGCCGGCTGCACGCACGAAAAAGTATCCCGTAACGCACATTTTCCCACTACGGATGTGTCCCATTACGCTCATTGTACGCATGCGCCGTATCTCTCTTCCACTCGATTGGAACAACAATCGATTTGACTTTTCAATAATGTTTTCGTCGTTTGAATTATTAATATTATATAATTTAACGATCGTCCACCGATTTTCAGCACAATCGGTACGGTTATTTAAAAGTAATGTTGGATTTTCAAATACGTTTGTAACGAACAATGGTGTTTTACAGTTACACATAATAATTCAAATTACACCCGGGATCTTTTGCACAATGTTTTAAAAAATATTGTAACACATTACAAAATAGTTTGGTGTATTTGGGATGCGTATTTGTTGTAAAATAGTATTATAAAACGAAATAATATTATTCCCCTATGGTGCTTACATCTACGGTGACGGACGCGAACTGAACGAATCGTGCCCTCTATCAGCTGCCGCGGGAACCAGGCACTCGTTAATACATATTTTCCTTTGTTTATCGCGATGGGCGTTATTATTAAAGAATTATAAATAAAATTTCGTGCCCGGGGCCACAATTGCATATCATTTTTAGCACTGGAAGACATAACAATGAAAAATATTCTCGACGAATTTTAATCTGTGGTTTTGATTGCTTATTACAACAACAATTTCGGCAATAAAGGTTAATTATTCTTGCATTTTAAAAATCTGATTACTAGTATAATTTCAAGTATTAATTTTTTTATTATTAAAAAAAGTAGCATCTTGTGGCGAGTGCAGTAATAATAGGTTATGTTAGATATTTGATATCACTTTATTTATACGAAAACTTGTTCATAATTATATTTAAACGAAAAGTTTATGTGGCTTTCATTGCTTATTACAACAATTTCGGCAATAAAGGTTAAATATTCTTGCATTTTAAAAATCTGATTACTAGTATAATTTCAAGTATTTATTCTTTTATTATTAAAATAATAAAAATATGATTCAATTTTATTCATAAAAGTATGCAATCATTTCATCAATGTTTTGTTATGACGTTGTCACGTTAAACTATCGTCCGTAAACCGACTTTTACAGACAACCAATTTTGTTTTGTTTTGTTTCATCGTGCATGTTACATAATGCCAAGCCAGTATTACTGCGCGGATGAGACACGCGGCCGAAGCAAACGTACGTTCTCGAAGGGAATCTCGGGCTGCCAGTCGGTGGTGGCCTCCTCGTCGATGAAGCCGATGGCCTGGTGGTTGTGGTTGTGGTTGTGGTTGTGGTTGCGTGGCACGGGGGCGGGCGCCGAGGGGGGCGCGGAGTTGTTGTTGTCGGGGGCGAGGCACGCCTTGTCCTCCTCGGACCACAGCCGGGGTCTGGAGCCGCGATGGTGCAGGCGACGGCGCGGCCTCAGCGGCTCCACCTGCCTGATGATGAAGGTCTCCACCCCGTGCTCCTGCGCAGACAAGTCCCGCGCCCGGGCGTAAGGGCGTAACCACGGCGCCGCCATCTGTTCGGTGCATTCGCAGTGGCGGATCCAGGATTTTGGTTTGGGAGGGGCTTGACCCAGCTGAGGCTAGGCTTTATCAAGGCAAACACTAAAACAATAGTGGAGCCAGATGCTTCTGGAGGGGGCTTGAGCCCCTTATCCCCCCCTTCTGGATCCGCTACTGTGCATTCGTACAAGATGGCCAGTATTCTAATACAATTCCTTGTCGAAAACCATGTCCCAAGTCGGCGTTTAGCATTTATTCACGTCTTTCTCGGCTGTTTAACGGACTGTGGTGATTTCGTCACATATTGTGTTTTCGATTTCCGCGGTGGTCATACTAATAATGTAGAGACCGGAAAAATTTTCGCGAATTCATTTAGCGATAGGCTAAAATACAAATAGTTATACCTCAGTGCTGCCTCTGCTATTGGCTCACAACTCACCTGGGTGACCCTGGGCCAACGAGAAACACCCAACAAAAGCTTTATCGAATCACCGGCTGCTACGTAGGGACGTCTCACGAGACAGCAGGCAATGAGTGGGTGACATTTGACCGAGTGCACGTAGAACTATGGAGTTCATCCTGCAGGTCATTGAACCACCGAATTTTTCCGGTCCCTACTAATGTGTAGGGGCAGGCATTTTTTTGCGAAAAGATCTGAACACATATTAGACTGCAACAAGGTAGGTATATACCCGCGCCTGTGGTTTCTTCCTTGTGATTGGCGGCCGTCTGCGAGAGAAGTCGTCGCCTTATTTGACCGAGCCACTCAGGACGCGTTTGCTTCCACACTGGATCACTGTGATTGTTGTTGTTGTTACAATCGATATGTACATGGGAGAAAATCACCCAATCACGAAACACAGACGATGCTGCAGTGTTTTGACTTTCATCTAGTCTTCGAAATCTTTTCGCGAAATCTGCATGCACCTACTGATTTGAAACTAGAATTACACATACGAAGACACGTGATATCGGAGAAGAATTAAAAAATAAATAATAATTTTTGTTAGCAATTTTTTTTTAAAAAGTGGAAAAAATATGACAGACAATATCCAGAAAATCGCTCCGGTGCACGATTTCCTGTGTTAAGACCAGTTTCCAAAGACAGAACAGCAAGTTGCAAGGCGACGTTCTGTGTTTGAATGTACGCGATCGTCATGGGACCACGGTTCATGTAGAAAGATCCGGCAACTTCCTTCCATTCTCCGTCCGCTTAGTGAATCTCGCGGCGGTTTGCGAACTAACGGCGCTAGTAGTCAACACACCCGCACTTAACATTGTTTTAAGTGGGAGTTTCACATATAATTGAGTAAGTACTATTCGTAAGTCTGTCACGTTTTCAAAACGTTAACTACAGATTAAGATTTTTTTCCATTTATTTAGGAGATTTGTATGTTCTTAAACATATAAAAATGACTTGTAAATTTGCTTGATTTGTCAGTTAGATTTTAAGTGAGAACCCAAAACCCAAACAAACCCGTTTCTCTCATAAGAAAACATGTCTTATAATGTCAATTACATATTAAAACAGGAAGATTAGTGTGTTAATTATTCTAAATCTTAAAACACTGTTAGTGCTTTCCAATGTTATTTTTTATGTGATCCAATGAGCAAAAGTCATAATCTAAAATTCAATTTTAAAGTTTATATATGTGTTTTATTTACATCTAATAATATAGAATTACTGGTTCACAAAAGTTAAATTTTAAAGAATTTACCTCGCTTGAAGATTGTTATGTAAAATATGTGAATCTTCTGGATTAAAATACGCATTTGACGCCTAATACATACTCAATCATGGACCATTTTGATCTGTTTGTCGTCACTTAAATTTTAACCGACAAATGCGGCAAAATTACACGTCATTGTTGTGCATTAAACACAGTAACAAGCTCCCAAATAATTGGAAAATCATATTATGTAAACGACTATTTAAAAACGTGACAGAATTACAATTAATATTCAATTATATTTGAAATTCACATTTAAAACAATGATGAGCCCGGGTGTGATGACAACTATCGCCAATTATCTCCCACGTCACCGCGAGCATGTGATTTTTTTTTTTTTAATTTCCTAACCTAACTAAAACTAAGTGTATTTTGGAGGGGTCCGGGTTAGGGAGGGACCTAGGTGCGTCTCAGGCCGAAGCCTATACGCCTAGTCATGCTGGGATTAGCCATGCAAGGAGAGGGTCGCATGCATCATGTGCTAGGAGGGGATTGGCCAGCCATGGCAGCGATTGGCGCCATGACTAACTCCCCTCACTCTTAAATCTAGACTATAACTAGAGATAGGTTGGGCCCAGGTAAAACCTGCATAGACACAGGGAAAACCCTGGGCACATTCATGCGGGATGCAAATTGGCATGCATTACGTGTAGGAGTTTACAGGAGACAGAGGATGGTCTGGATGAAGTGTTGGACAGAGTAGAAAAGAGTCTACCATGCGGGGGTTGGGAACTTGGACTCGTAGTCCGCTTTGCTTTTTATCCAGGACTGGATTTAGTGACCAGGGACGCAAGCGTCCCTGGTGGTGAGTGGTTGCACTGACCACTCACTCCGCCGCCAGTCAGCACCTAAAAAACTAAGAAACTAAAACAGAAAAAAGATAAATGACTTACAAACTAGGCATTTCGTTACGAAATATGCAAACACCCAACTCAGGGATGGACGTGCAGTGCTTAAGATAAAACTAAAATAAGAACTAAAAATATATATATATATTTTAATTTTTTTTTAATAGTTTTTTTTAGATTTTTTATTATTATTTTAGAAATATATATTTTTGATGACTATTACTTAGTATCTAGGACTTATTACTAATTTACAAATCTCTAATATCTACTACTATACTACTAGTTAAATATAGAGGAACTGTCGGTGTATAAAGTTACAGGTGAATTAAGTCAAGACCTATTCGCATTCTGGCATTGTTGCAAGCTTGTAATTCAAAATCCCATGTCTTTCAGAAACACAACCGGCACTGGAGGTGAAGCCTGCCAGGCGGGCCATGCCCATCGTACATAGGGAGTCAGCCCTAACACAACAGGCAGTGAACTCCCGGGAGCCGAACCTACACCTGCGTGCTTCGGACCATTTTGAATAAGCAAATTATTCGTTAATGTCTATAATTTAAGTTCAACTCGCGGGAGACTGATTGGCCGATCGCTCAGCCAGCCACAGCACACTACGGAGGTCTGTGAGCCAAGATTGAATTTGGCATTTTATATTTTCCATGCAACTCTGGATCTTGTTCGCCCAGTGATGAAATATATGGGTTTCTGCTTATGGCACATTTATCATAGAATTTTTGCGCAGTTCGGAAATAATAATGTTTTAAAAGTTCGAGTTTGAGCTCTCTGTGCATAGCCCTTACGGGGCAATACACAGGCGCATCTGTCGCAATACGAATACTCTTATTCTGAATTCTCTGTAGCTTGATTAAGTGAGATTCCGCTGCTGTTGCCCACACCGGCGCTGCATACGTGATTATTGGTTTTATTAGTGCGTTATAAATTATTATTCCGTTTTTAACAGAGCTACCTAAACGTCTGCTCATGACGGGGTAGAGGGTCATGAGCCTAGTGAATGCTGTTTTTCTTTTCGCCTCTATGTGATCGCGCCATAGTAGTTTCCTATCCATGTGTACGCCTAAATATTTAACCACATTTTTGTGAGGAATTTTCTCATTGAAAAGTGTTAGTCGTGGTCTATCTTCAAGTGGCGGGAGATGTTTACGCGTAAAAACTATAGCTTCTGATTTAGTAGGGTTTACCTTAATTCGCCATTTTGTGCACCACTGTTCTATTGAATTTAACGCGGTTTGTAATCTGTCTGCTGCGAGTTCTAGAATACTAGATCTGCTAAACAATACCGTATCGTCCGCGTAGCAGCCAAACTGAACTGATCGGTGTGCGGGCTTAGGCATATCGTGGATATAAATATTGAATAAAACCGGCCCCAAGATGCTGCCTTGTGGGACTCCTGCTTTAATTATTTTTAAATCGGACTGTGCTCCTTCTGTCGTGACTCTAAACGATCTATTTTCTAAATACGAGGCCAGTAATTTAATATAACAATCGGGGAAGCCAGTTTTATATAATTTATAAATTAAGCCTTCATGAAGTACTCTATCAAAGGCTTTTTCTATGTCCAAAAACGCTGCGAGATTATAGCTATTCTGATTGAACGCAGTTATTATTTGTTCTGTCATACGGACCAGTTGATGCGCGAGCATGTGAGCCACACCTGAAAGTTCCGAAGTTCTCCGAAGTTTGCCGGTCACTCGTGAAAATAAAAACACACCATACTACGGTCATAGAATATTTAAAATAACACTAATCCAACCTAAACAACCTTTCATTTAATTACGATAACATTACCTAATCTACCCCCCTGGAAAAATAAAATATAGAACTGTTATTTATTACACCGACAGAACCAAACCTAACATAACCCTTTACTTCGGTAAACTTCGGAACTGTTCGGGTTGTGGTTGTTGCTCTCATCCATGTGAACTGTAGGCTCTCCGTGGTTACGGGTCAACAAAATTTTTAGTTATAACAAAAACCCTTGCTGTGACAGACTGAGAAGCATTTGACTGGGCGCTGAGACACAGCCAACCCTCATCAAACGTAGTTAGCAGTCACATCCGACGTTTCTGACCACCGAGGTACCAGATGAAGGTAAATTAATTACCTAATCAGTTAATTTGGTTTGTGAGGAAGAGATGTGAGGCGGAAGACGCCGTATTGGATTAGAATGTTTTTACTCCATTTTTTTTACTTTTACTATAGTAAAATTGATTTTGTTAGAGCAGATATCACCCTTAAAAAGATTATAAAAAAAAAACAATAATTTATTTTCAAAGTATTATTGAAGTTAAGGTCATTTCCAAAAATTAATTTAATACTTATCGCCAAAGACTGACATTGTGAAACCAATTATTTTAGTACAATTATATAGTACACTCGTCGAAAATCCGCGAGACAAGTGATGGCAGCGAACCTGGTGGCATGAGCTATAATTAGTTTTGTAAACAATATTGTCAGTACGAGATTTTGTGTTTTTATTTCAATTTTATTGATATTTAATGCGTAAATGGGTTGTAAACAAATAATTTTCTTTTTGGCATCTACTACAATATTTGGTGAAGTGTAGGCTTCCCGAATTCCAATTGACAGTTCATAGAGGTGTCAATGCGTAGAAGCATACGTACACAAATTTAAATTTCGCATGTATGCTTACAGCTCACACCGCTAGGAGCACTCTAATAATGAGTCTCGTGCCTCGCCCATGTTAACGGGCCTGAGTTTCGTAGATTGTCTTATACAATATTCGGTGAAACTATCTGTAACAGCCAGTCACTGTAACTTCAGGCATTACATTAAATTATAAACTATACTTTACTCAAACTATAAACCAAAACCATACAGCCCTATGTTATCAACACAGACGAGCGTGTGACATTACAATAATTGTTTTATTAGTTAAAAGTCAAATAATGTAACTTATTATAGGCTATGGCGACAAAAATTTTGCAATTCAATTAGGAAATTCCAAGCACTGGAAGTTCATTCCTTCAGTTAAAATGTGTAACGATAGCAAAAAGTTTGCTAAGAGAATTTTTTTTTAAAGTTTAAAGTAGGTTTTGTACATTTTAAACAAATACAAAGTTAACACTGCACATAAATGCTTCCATCTATTAGACTGGCGTGACAACAATTTCAGATGTAATGTTTTTCACGCGATTTTAAATACGTAGGCTACATTACATAAAACTACAATACTTAATAGTTGGTAAAAATGTTATGTTTGTTAAACATGTTCTTATTTAAAAAAATTTCCTAAACTTTTAAGGCAAATTTTTATGTAAATCCTAGCATGTACTAAAAGCATGAAATCATGTTATATACAGTTGTGGCTTAACCGTTAGTATTTGCCATTGTCTTAAACACTTTATTTTGAGTGTGTCGTTCAAGTGAGGTTTCCTTAAAACCCTTAAAAACTCAGGTTATGTGGAACCAGCAATGACATACGTCCTCCCCCTCCCCCCAGGAATATACGACCATGTCCTAAGTCATGCCAGTAAAATGACGGAGAAGGTAACTTTCTGTAGAACTTGGTCGACTCACGAGATTTTATATATATACATATATATAAAGTACAATATTAAATTCTGCAACTTCTCTCTTTTTTTAATTTCTTGATTTACTATGGAACTTTTACAGTGCATTATTTTATGCTTGAAATAGTTTGCCAAACAGTAAGTACTTTAATCTTTTCCAAAAAAAAAAAAAAAAAATTAAAATACAAATCAGGGTTTTGTTTGCTGACTGATTTTATATACATACATACACACACTAAACACACAAACATGCAAACACACGCACACAGAGTGAGTCAAAATACGACTGACATTTCAGCTGTAGGTTCATCACGACCAAATCGGTTGAAAGCATCTATTTGACTTTTGGTGCAAAGTGCTTCCCAAGACTGGTGATCGCCTTTGAGACTGGGGCTTTTTTTCGCTTGCATCGGAGCCGTTTCATCATCAAAATCAATAATATATATATATATATATATATAGTCGCTCTGCAAATCGAATGATCATCCATAGTCGACGTAGCTGCTCCGACAGAGAATTCCAGCGGCAGGTGCGGAAACTACACGTGATCCGTCCACGTCCATAAATGTGGCTGAAACCACAATTTGTCAGGCTCTTATTCTCCGAATGTTCGCCACGTGAGACTGCGAGTGCTGAAAGGACTCCCGTGTGCTTCCAGCAGGAGAAGCCGGCGGGGCCGGTGGCGGCGGAGAAGACGCCGCCGCCCAAGGACGACAAGGCCAAGAGGCCCGCCGCCAGCCCCAGGAGGTACCCGGAGATCTCCCAGGAGGAGCTGCGGCGCCTGGTGCTGCAGAGCTTCGTGGGCCACGTGCCCCGGGACTGGCGCCAGGAGCCCCGCGCCAGCGAGCTGGAGGAGCCGCCGACGGCGAGGCGCGCCTCGCGCCAGTACAGCGACTCGAACGGCGTGCGGTGCGCGTGCGGCGCCCTCATCCCGCCCGAGCACGTGGAGGACGGCGACGAGGACCCCGAGTGCCTCGAGTGCAGCGAGTTCCGCAAGAAGGTGTACGAGAGCTTCCTGCAGATCAGCCCCAACCAGATGCGGCGGCGGTCGTCCCAGTGATCCCTTCTTGTACTTCTTCTCCTTGACGCTCTCCCCACAAACCACTTATCCCCCACGTACCTGCATTTGGTCATCCTATCACGTAGCAACAACTTACTGCTATTAAAAACATAGAACTACTACCCCGAGAACTTTTGCTCGTCGACTCAAAGTACACCAACGATTTTTTGTTCTTCATGGTAAAGCAGAAAACACAAAACCATACACAAAACTGTCTCAAGAGGTTGAGAAGCAGTCGTTTGGCCATCAGTAATCTCAACGAAAACCCGAAAAAAATTTATATCACTGGGAAAACGTATCAGGTATATAATGTAAAATTCAGTTGATCGAAATCCATTTAACGAAAACCTCATTTGACCGACATTCACTTCACCTGATGTCGTTTCTTTGACATTTCGGACAAATGATCTTCGGTCTACTTAATGCTACCCGACGAAACTCTTCCCCCCTTCTCTATGGTCTATGCCCATTCCCGCGAAATCATTCGAGGCAATCGACGGAGATGGTACCTCACTGTAGATGGACCATGATTGACTCCTCGCTTACGAGATTTCCATGACCTACACATTGCTTATCCATCTCTAATAATCTCGTCATTGACGAGATTCTAAACCAATATATCATACAATGACCTAAAATAAAAGTTCACATTGAAATAACCCTGCATCACAGCTTGTACGGAAGAGATGGGGAGAAAATACTAACGAAACTCATATGTGGGGATGTAAAAAAGGTCAAAATATTACTAAAGATGCATATGTTCACAATAAGAAAATCACTTAAATTGCAAACTCATTTATGGAGACTAGTAAATGATTTGTGTAGAAAAACTTTAAGCAATATGTGTGACAGTCTCTATCAAATGATATTACAGATGCATCACTTGATTACATTATTCCTGCAACTCGTAGTCATAGGCACATAAAGCAAAGAGTCAATACATTGTAGAATTTACAAGTGCAGCAAGATTCAACTTGTTTAGTAACTGAAGAGGAGTCATGTACTGAATTCTTGACATAACCTCGTATGAGGGGGGTCCGGAACATACAGGAAGATCCCCACCACCTGGGTGAAGGCACTGACCTTGAGGTAGCTGTCCCTGGTGTCGCCGTGGCCCGGCTCCACCTCGTACACGTCGTTGAGGCAGTCCAGAGTCGCCTTGGAGATGTGCACGCGCCTGCGCAGACAGTAAGGCAGGGCGCTCAATGGTCGAGCTAGTGGCATGCTGTTGCCAGCTTTGTTGAGTGTTGGATGGTCACGATCGCTTTAGCTGGAGAATTTGCTTTAATTAAGGCTCCATCTCTTTCTTCCTAGTTCTAAGGCTGGCTAACTGGCAGCCCCCCCCCCTTTCCAGACATCCAGTACCCTCCCAAACCAAATGCGGACAGCAATGTCCAAGTTCCCTGCCCCCTGTATGGTAATAACGTTTCTGTCCCGATCAACTCTTCTTCCTGGACCATCCTTCTTTGGTCATATAACCAACTAGCTTGCTTGTATTCCACAGTAATGTGTCCAGGGTTTTCCCTTATGTACTTGGAGGTTTTATCAGGGCCCAAAATATCTAATTATATTCTAGTGTTAGTGGAGTTAGTCATGGAATCAATCGCTACCATTGCTGGCCAATTTCCTCCTAGAATACGATGCATGCTCCCTTTCGGCATGACTGTAACCTAGCAAGATAAGGCGTTTACACTTTGGTCTGATACAACCCAGACCCCTCCCAAATACACTTAAGTTTTTAGATAGGTTAGAGGAAAAAAATCAGGTAGAGCTCAAAAGCCGCATCCACGCGCATAACGTAGACCCGACGTATGTCTTGGACGCTTCGTTTGGACAGAGGTTTGTAACCCTGTCACGAACACGCCAGTGAAACATGGATGACACATGTATAGAGGCGCAGCATCCCGCCACTTGTAGTTGTTCCGCGGGTACAGAACGTAAAGACATGTCTACGTTTGTATCAGACCAGTGTATTTGTAGCAGAATTCGGTATACGATCATGATACAACCGCTCAACGACAAGGAAACTTCACGTGTATAATGTATATGTATCATTTAAGTGTGTCTTCAGTTTACCACCCACTAGTTTTGTATCATCAATTGAGTGTAATTGCCTCTCCAGCTGCAGTTGGCTGCCACCAGCTACATTCACATACATGATGCATTAAGATGGAAGACGAGAAGATATCGAAGATGCTGTACGTTCAAATTGAAATGAAAGTTAAGAAGCTCTTACAGAGGTAGACCCAGGATTGACTTCTGGGGGGGGGGGGGGGGGGGAGGGGGGGGCGGTACCTGTAGTCTGGACCTAGTTAGTATAATACTTTTTTTTTTACTTCAGAAGTCATATTATCCAGTGCATATTTTACATTTCTCGGATAAAATATATCGATACATACCCAGTGCCCCCCTCTAAATCCACCACTGAACTTTTAGACATTTCAAAACTCTAGCGCTATCTTCAAATGTAGAACTGTTCCTATATCTGCATGAACTACGTACATACAGAGAGTGCAGAGGGGATATACTGGAATGATTATGAAGCTCTGCAGCTCGTGTGGCGATGATACAAAACAATGATCGGGAAACATCTCCTCCACACTGTCTGTATCAGCATCACATGTCTTCCATTTGATGTGACAGCGAAAGACCGACTCCTGGCAGGATTGTGTCCGAGCCAATCATTGTATCATTTTTAATACACGTGCTTGATTCTGAACTCTTTTTTTACAGGTTATTTACGATACATTTGCGGTGATTTGATACAAGTGTGGAAACGACCTTACAGGGCAGGTTTACGACGTGTCTGGTTGTACACTCGAGCAGAAAGTCGCTTTTTCTTGCATTCGCCCAGCACAGTCATCATGACCTGGACACGGGAGACTGCTTTGCAGTTCACTGCTCTGTACGAAGACAAGAAATCTTTGTGGATTGCATTGCATCCACAACATTTTAATACAATAAGTACTTCACAATGATGCGTGGGATGCTATGACTGCACAAATAAGATTAGACTTTCAGGCATGAAAGAAAAAGATAACATCATTGCTGGCAGTCACGAAATGGGGACTACTGAACAGGAAAAGGTTTGTAAATCAACATGTAAATTTATAAATTCGTCTGCACGACTACACTTTACACACCCGACTGGAGAAAGACATGGAACACTTAAATTATCGCAGTGGTGAGAGGTTCGACTTGACATAAAACTGTGTCACATATTTGTTATGTATATCGTTTGTGGGTTGCGCATTCACAAAACCCTATTACACGACGGGGTTGTGTAAAGATAAGTGTGTATGCACCTCAACTCTTCTTGCCTTTCAATGACTTTTGAGTTATTTAATTTTATTGCCATTACTATTTTTTATGTGCTAATCCTATCACTTTACCACAACAGTTCTCTTGCATTTTATGCTTGGTCACTAATTTCGTTATCAGATATTCACTAATTGTTATCTGATAACTGCAAGAAAACATGTAATTGTTATTTGGTACAATTACTTTCGTGACATTTTCAAGGACGCGAATAACACTTAGTAAATATCTGGAACCAAAATTTAGGGTGAGAAATAAATTGCAAGAGAACTATCGCGATAAGTATCCCATAATCAAAATAAGTGCTATTAAAATTACTACTCATCATTTCATGCTGGACCGAACATTAACTACTTTCCTCTCTCACAGGCAGACAGAAATGTGAGTCAGCTTCTCATGCACAACCTGCTGAGGTGATTTCCAGACGTTTTCAACTACAACCCTAAATAAAATATTTTTGCAGATCCGAACCATTGTTTTTTGATCACTCAAATTGAAGAATTTTAATTCCTTTGAGTCTTGAATACCTTGCAGGATGTCATTATAGTGTGTGTTATTTAACTTGTCTCGAATTTGACAGTTCTCGACAGTTATAGGGGTACCCACTTCCAAGATGTGACTTTCAAAGCAACACTTGATGTTTGATTACCAATGCTTTTTGCAGAACCACAGTGGCAGAAGGATACTAGGTCAGAGAACAGAGGTCCTATTTATGGTATCTACCAAATTCGAGAAACCTTTGTAAGTACACTTCGTGTATTTTTAACCTACACCAAGATCCCTTGTTAATTCACCCCTGCTCGCAGTTACTTAACAAAGAAATACCAAATTAATAATACATGTTTGTGCACTGAATGGGAGTATAAATATTTATTTAACAGAATTTTTAAATAGAATATAAACGCAGTGACAAAGCATTCACGTCACCGAGTGATGACATGGCAACCACATAATTCCGACAGATTATAGCGTCTGCCATTGTTTTGCGCAGGCGAACATTCAAGATTAGACCTTCTAGACATCAGCTTAGATCATCTGCTCTGAAGTCTCTGAAGGCTCCATTAATGTGTCCCCAGATGCCCAAGCACTGATTCTGGGAAACGTTTGTTACTAAGAAACTATTTACAGAAGTAAAACTTGAAGGCTACATTTAAAATGTGAAGGAATACCCTTTTTTTTTTTTTAAGGTTATGAGACGGACAAGTTTCTTTTAAAATACCATTATTACTATAGTAAAGAAATGTCCAATCTTTGCGCCAATTGGCACGTCAGTAGTGAGGGTTGTGTGAATAGGACATTTATTTATGTATGAATGAGAACTGTCGAGTCGACAACAAAATTGATGTGAGCAATGACCAAGTGTTGAAATTTAATGAATCAAAATTTAAATTCTTAAAGTCAGTTGTTGGCATATAATGTTGTAAATAATTACTAGATCTGCAGTATTAATTGAATAAACTGATTTGAGTACTGTTACAGAACATTTTTACATCCACCAGTAACTATTCTGGACGTAGTAACAGCGACGGAGTTAAAGTTTTGGAAGGATGTCGATATATTTTGCAGTTGCTCAATATTATATTATTTTAGTTCTGTGGATCATTGCTGATCCATATGTTCACAATTATAACTTTAAGTAGTTGGTGTGACAGTCTCTTTCCAATGCTGTAGCAGATGCATCACCCCATTACATTTTTTCTGAAAATTGCGGCCATAGGGGCATA